>NW_019100468.1:810217-946512 GCF_001856785.1 Myzus persicae
AAAAAAAAAAAAAAAACATTAGCAAACGCAAAGACTTCTGGTTAGGTTAGACTTCTGGACAATAATAATGATATTGTGAAATTTATTATAGCATGTAAACATTTAAACTTGATACAGTTTATGATGTCGTATTGGAAATAATCTATATAAAACAAATACCTGTTCACAAACACGTAATATTAAGTATTACTATTTGTTTTTAGTTGCAATCATACTATAATATTAGGTGCTTACGATGTACATCAAACGAATTAACTATATCATAATATAAAATAAACATGGATTAAGATGTTTGCGAAAAACATCCAAGTGAATACAGTATACACGTATCACCACCATCCGTATACATTCTAAAATTATATTTTTATACCTACACTTTCGAACAAGCTACGAGGTACAGTCCAGGCAGTTTTCTAAATTAATAAAACATAACCATTCTTCTGCCCGGACTATAGAATATTATAAAACTGAAATGGCTCGGTTGGATTTGGGCACCTACAATTAACAACCAGAGTATATACTTCAATAGAACTTATGTTCGCTGTGTACTTACTAAATACCTACTACCTATATGGACAGCTGAAAGCCTTTAACTATATAATTTTAAGTGAATGTGAACTCGACTTGAGGAAAAAAATGCTTATAAGTCTATTATGATTTATACACTCGGCTTTGATTTTGCTCGGGTAAAAGTGATTGACATGTTAACTCGGTTCAAACAAAAATATCAGCGTACAGTTATATAAATTTAAATGGGTAAAATGTATTTTTTTTTTTTAAGAAGAAAGCTATTTATTTGACGTAGTCATTTATTGATATTCCTTTATTTTTATACTTGTAAGGAGTGATTTCTAATAATTCTTTTTTTTAGCTTTGGAATTGTTTAACTTCAAATGGTTTGTTTAGACTATTTGTAAGTCTATTAATTTGGAAATGAAGCAATGCGTGTATATTTGGGTAGGTTAATTAAAATATTATTTTCAGGTTATGTCGTCTTTGCTAAAGTTTATCCGTAAAAATGATCAGACTGTGCTTACAACAGAAGAGGTAATTCCTGATTAAAACAAGATATTTAACCGTCATTATACATTACATAGGTAGGCATACTAATAATTACCTATTATTTACCTATCCATAGTATTCGATGTTAATATTATTATTTTTTTTTTATTTTTTTATTGGAAAACTTGAATAACTATTACACTTATGTCCAATAAAATGTCTGTACGAAGTACCAACTTACATATACATAAATAAATACAAGTGACAAAATATAAGTTTATAGGTACTTAACTGAAAAGAATTAATTTAAAAAAACTAATCTAATTTAAAAATTCTCGGAAAAATCAAACTTGAAAATTAAGTTGATGAAGTTGAAATTAATTAAACTTTTAACTTATTAACTCGTTAATGCTCAGCCTTGGTTTTTATAAATAAATAATTATGAATTATAAGTATAACTTGTTAAAATCCAATTCTTAATTATTGTTATAGAGTGTTTTTTTTACTTACTTTTAGATTCCGAACGATGGATGTATTGACTTATTTTACAAGTGTGTGCGCGTGTGTGTGGCGCGTGTGTGCGTGTGTGCGTGTGTGTATGTGTGTTAATACTTTTTGAAACAGTAAAATTGTTTGAATTTCTAGCTTTAATATATTTTCGAGCGGAAAAAAAATGTTGTTGGTACCTACTCTAGATTTTTATAATATCCGCTGAAATTTTCTTAATAATTGAAGAAAAAAGTTGTAAAAATACATTAAAAATCAACCAAAACCAGTTTCCAAATAAAGAATTTGATTTTCTTATAATGAAAATATATTTAGTTGTATTCCAATACGGAGTATCTACGGTTATACTTGAAATTTTCACAAAATGAATATTTTGGAGATATTTATAGAAATTAGACATCTTTAAAAGTTTTTTTCCATAAATATCGATAACTTAGTAAAATTAGTTTCGTTTAACAATCAATCGAGGTAGGTAACTGACGTTGTGCTAATATTTGTATATACTTATACCAGGGATGGGCTACTCAAAGTTACTAGAGGGCCAATTTTTAGAAATTTAAAATCTAGCGGGCCAGAGCATAGAAAGTAAAAAAAAAAAAAGAAAAAATGTCATTCAAAATATACATTTTAATTAGCATTTATTTCGTTATAATTAAATAGGTAATACAAAAAGCGTTATTGAAAATAATTTAATTAAATATTTAAATATAAATAGTTATTTGCAGTCTAGTGAGAGTTTTAAAGATGTGTGGCTTCTAATGACAACGCGGCAAAATCGACTTGTATACCTATACCTAATGCAATTTGAAAATGTAGCACTGGCCAAATAAAAAAGGCTCGCGGGCCGCCAGTTGCCCACCCCTGCTATATACCATCCATGTAGTATAAGTTAATGTCAATAATTGTTGATAATTGTTTTATCATTAAGAAAAATTAAAAATATATTGTTTTTATTTTGAACTCTGAGTATACTGAATACCGATGACATTACATTGGTTTTAAAAAGGTCTGTTTTCCTTTAGTTTTTGAAGACTACTTCCCTGGATAGTATACATATATTAATAGTAGTAATCCAATTTACATACATCATATAAGTAATGTAGATATTATGGTATGGGAAACATGCTTATCTATTTATATAGATGAAAAAATGTTATTAATAGTTTTTTACAAATAAAAATATACAGAAATTATTTTTCAAAAAAATGCTAAAATAAATTAATGAATTAATCATATTGATATATTTTCATAAACTGTATTATTCTTTTATATTATATTTTTGAAAAATATTCTGAATATTTAAGAAAAATGCAAACAGTTATTTCTTTATAGTAACATCTGTGTTCGATTTTCAATTGATATAGAAAGGCCTTTATGCAACTTTTAGAGCACTAGTATTGTATTTTCAAACTTGATCAAAGACTTAACAAAAAAATAAAATGTATATGGTTGCAAAACTAACAGTGGTTGGTCAGCATTTCTCCACAAACATATATTTCCAATTCCAAAACCTTCGTCAAAATATTTACATAACCAAATACGTTTCAGTGTAAAAATGTCACTAATTTTTTTATCAAAATCTTAAAAATTGCAATAAATTAATAGATTTTTTTGTTATATCTTTATAATATATATATTATGTATCCTAACCTGAACTTCAAATGAAAGATAGTTTTATTAGTGTTAATATGATGATGACTGCCATAACAGTTAATTAATAAATTATCTATTAATTGTATCGGACTAAATGTATGCCTACAATTCCAATGTCACTTATATATATATATAGTTATTTCGCTTCTATTATTAATTAGTTTTGACCATATGGAAGCATAATTTGTAATTGAATACTTCAATATCCAGTATATGGTGTTCAAATACCTGAATATTTACCCCCCCCCCCCACCATCCCTCCCTTCAAACAACTATTCTCTGTGAATCTGCGCAAAAAAAAAAGTTGAACTGGCGAATTACCGTGAGTGATTGTCCTAGTCTAACAAAAACTGTAATAACGCCACTGTAACAGTCATGTCCGTCAACGTGTTCATAAATCTTTTATCAAGCTATTTTTAAATAGTTGTGTAAAATATAATGTCATAGAGAACGAAAAAAAAAGATACAAAATACGTACGAAAGTGCTTGGTGTAAATAATAACCACCTGTACCTAAAATTCCAGTTATTAATGGTAAGGAATATCATTCAGATTGCAATCAATCAATGGCAATACGATTATCCGCTGATACGTTTGTACTCAAGCTGGTCCGCCATGGTCGAATCATAGCCGGTGTATAATATTGAAGTATTTATTTTTTCTGTTACGTATTTAAGCCTTAGGGCCTTGAAAACTTTTAGTTCGAGAAAATAGTAATGGTGTCATCTATCGTCAGACATATGTAACAGAATATCTTAATTTAAATTTGTAAATCAATTATACCTATATCTTAATTATTTATACCCACTTCAGTAATAGTACATTAAAAATAATACCTTCAACGTAATATCGATGTATTCTTAAATTATTATTAAGATTTAATTCAAGATGACTTGCATCACAATAAGGAAAACTATATTATAATATTATAACATTATTAATGACATCCTAAAAATATACATTTTTTAGAAACTATATTTATTTTGAATCTGTTATAATAATTTGACATCCTAAGTCTGAAAAAAATAGAAAGGATAATACCATAAATGTATAGTGGGGGTAATTTGTTTGTTTAACGCAATTTAGAGAGGATATTGCAACGCAACCAACATAAGATACAGCTCCAGCCTTTAATAGATCAGTATTAAGTAACTATGCGTAGTATGGCTTATTTGAATTCAGTGAAACCTGCAGGTGGTTGAAATGTCTGTCATTTAGCCATACATAGAGATTTTTTAGGGTTACTATATTTGATGGAATTATGCAGTCTACGGTTGTTTACATTAAACATTAAAACAGTCAGATGAGTTTCCCAAATATTTAATTATAACGTCTAGACATACTGAAGGGCATCATACGAAATACATTATTTTATGAATATAAATTACAAAAATCAACAAATAATTAATTAATTCTGATAAAAATGTGTTTACTCAACCCACTTGACCACTATAATTCTGTTAAATTTATTCGCGTAAAAATGTGCAAGTGCATACAGTGTATAGAGTAGTTTATGTTATTTATATTTTAAAACTATTTGAGCGTAGGCGTGTTATGTCATGACTCATGATAACGCCTGTGTTATCACCATGCAATCATATTGACTAGTATAAATTATTGATTATATTATCAGTGAAGGGATTGAAAGAATCCCATGTTGAATTGAAAAAAGGTCTAATGTCTATGGATTTGAATATAAAGGATGTATATGGTAGACTAATTTTTGGGCTTCGAGTAAAGTAAATTAATATTTATAAACAGTAGCGAGTTTTTAAATGTAAAAATTATGTATAATATTATTATATTTTCTAAATACCTGTGCAGTGCACAGTGTAAATAAAAAAATATACGTAATTAAATCACCTATACGTTACTTCTATATTTTACTTGATTTAAATCATTTAATTAGTTTTAATCACCAATTTAATTTAAATTAGATGTTTTTAAACCACTAAATAATACAAACATGGTACAAACTAACAGTAGCTAATTCATTGTTTTGACAAATACAAATTAGATAATATGTACTATTATTTACAGCGAAAAATGCTACTTGTAAAATACTATCTTTGATCAACAAAACAAAAGCAGTATACTTTTATGAAAACCATGACAGCCGCTTATTTATGCGTTTGGTTTCATTTATTTGAATAATTTTACATTTTTGCCACACATTTTCGAACATTATGATCTTTCAGAGATTCACAAACGATAACATGAATATCTCAACTTTAATAAAGAAATATTCAAGTGCATCATTTCAGTTAATTTAACAGTATCAATTGATGCATATGAATATTTTAAATATTAAAATGTATATAAGAATAACTTATTTATTCTAAATCTTGAATTACATTTTCAAAAATTTCAAAATTTCAAAATGAATGTCATAACAAGCACAAAAAAATAAAATATTTTAAAGATTCTATTGAGTCTGAAAAAATGTATTTAAATATTTCTCGAAAACTTCATACCTCTAGAGATGTTCACTATCAAAAACTAGATTAGTAAAAAATTCTGGGTGTTCCTTAATTGTTTTTTATGATTATTTTAAAAAGTACTAGCCCTCCCAAAGTGTCAAATATGCTACCTGCACAAGCCACTCTTAAAGTTGATGATTGAATCGATTTTACTGCTCCAAAAGACGATGAAAGAAGACATAAAAAAATTAAAATACATTTATTTCTCCACTCAGAAACAAAAAAAAAAACAATTTAAAAGTATAAACCACTTGTAAAACATGTAGATACCTTCTAGTTTTAAAAACCATAATAATTTAATAGCAGATTATAAATATCAATCAATAAAACGATGTGTTTCGTATTTTACATAATAAAGGTACAATGTTATAAATACACAAATTGTTAATTATTTCATTACTATCCGTAATTCGTATTGTTAATAGGTGTGTGCATAAGTAATGAGTAATTAATTGTCACCTGTTGCTGCACGGTCCGATGCTTCACCGGTAGCGGTGACGACGAGATAATTATTTTACGGAACCCCAGATGAAATTAATAATAAACTTTTTTGATGATTAAATTATGGGTGGAACGACGAAAAAGAATACCGTAGTTTTCTAATTAAAACGGTTGAGTGACTTCTATATGTCATTGTATTCCTAGGGTCTTGCATTAGTCCATGCCAATCGATCGTTGGCCCGACATCTAAAAATAAAAAAAAGTAATAATAAATATGTTACATATTACATATATATTAAATATACACTGACATTATATTGTACGGCCACATGACTTGCGTGCACGTGATCACGGCGACGGATGTACAAAACCACGGAGTTGGGTCGTCAGATTTATCCATTTGTGTTCACCCCTAGCTAATTATTATCTATTGGTCAAGTAAGTAATGCATCCTAAACGGTGTGCAGAAGTGTAGTCATTCGTGACACTATAATAATATAATGATAATACGATCAACGCACGGAGCCTACCAATACTATTTATTTATAAAGTGCATGCACACAAAATAGTATAAAATGTGGACAAATGCAATAGGGTACTCAAATTGCAATTTGTCGCGCCGAAAAACGTATTTTCGTCGTGCGGATTGAATGGCTTACGCAGGTACTGCGACTATATAAGATCGCCCCTATTTTCGGTCGCATAAAGCCGACCCGCTACCCGGTCACTACAACCAAGTTCTCAGTACGACCTAACCTAACCCAACCGTTGGTCCTCCAATGCATTTAAACGACTGGATTTCCGGGATAAGCGATAATTTTATGAATTTTTCGCATCATACAACCGCGGTGCGGTCGTTCGAAGTAGACGGCGGTGTATACAAGCTGTCGTGATTCCACCTGCTACGCGATATTCAACAAGGAACGGAAATGAAAGCAGAGGGAAAAAACGGTGCACGAGATTTTACCGTCATTCGTCGTATTGTTTTAGCATCGCGTTCTTTTTTCGCCGCCCCCGCCGTCAATTCGTTTGCCTGTACATAATGATGTAATATACATATTATGTATTAAAAACTCTGTGAGCAATGAACTCCGAAATTGTCGACTTGAAAAAGCACGAGCGAAAACCGACGATGTGCATTTTTACACAATTAATATGCAAAATACATAGGTGTACATAGAGGTACCGACGACGTACATCGCCGCCTCGTCACCGCGATAATGAAACGTAAGCGGAAAATTTAAATTTAATACATCATGTACCTACCCATGTTTAATGTATATTATTATGTTCAGAGTGTAGCTCGGGAGTGAACAAGTGAACAACTATATTACGTACGGTAACGTACTGTATGAAGAAAATCGTTACACGCCTTGGCGGTCGTCACTCGCAAAAGAATCGTAGCCGACTCCGTGTCGGTGAGTGGGTAAGCGTCGTGTACACTCGTAATATGCAGAAGAAGCGGGAAAAAGGCGGCACAAAAGAACAATAAAAATAAAAGATTCAAACGTCGGCAATCGCACAATGGGTCTAACGAACCAAGATTATAATGACTCGGAAACAAGATTACGCGCCTCGGCGAGAACCGTTCGAATTACGAGATTTTTTTTTTTTTGTATTTTTATATTTTATTATTCGTGAAAGAATTCCATTTGAAGGAGAAGACTTGTAGTACACCGCCCGCCGGTGCCACCGGCACCTTTTCTTCCGCCAGACAATTATTACTATCGCCTCGACTAGTCTACGGTGTTTGCGTAAACGATTTTAATTAGACCAATGTTACACCGTTCTGCGTACTCATAACGATTTAAAGAGGACAAAAATGTCGTCTCAAAAGGGTCTGCTGGTAAACGTTTATTGCATGAGTCAACCGGGAAGAGCGCAGGTGTGAGATGCGACAAGATTTAGATAACGCGCTGCGAGGTTATCAGCTACCGCACTGTGCCTGTTTTGATGGAAGCGATGGTGACCATCGCTCGCTGCCTCTGAGATTAATTAATTCCTTTTTATCTTTAAATATTAAAAAGCAATGATTTATGACAATTATTAACAGTAAATATTATAAAAGTTTTAAAATACACCATTAATGAATAATATAAACAATACAGGTAACTTTATATGGTTGGATAGACTACGGCGAGAGAAATAAAACATCATTGTTTGTAAATTTTCTTTGTACCACGGTACGGTACTTATTATAAATCCCTTCCCCTTAAAATGTTGTCAAAACCGCTACTTCTACCGTACAACCCCCGTTGATGGGTGACATAATTTGGAGTGGTTTTTATTGAGGGGTGAAGGTTAAAATATAACGAATGTTTTTACTTATCATGTATTAAATATAGTGTCAGAGGAAGTTGACGGCCTTCAACTCCTAGAATAATTCAACAGAAACAAATCTATATATGTTAACATTATAGCATAGAATATTTCGACGTTTTCAGAATTATAAAATTATTGTAATTATTCTAATTTAGTACTGAATTACCTACATTTTAGTAGTATGATTATAGATTAATACTTTAATGACGAATTAGTAATTACACAAAACGCACACTGCATATTGAATGATGTAGGCACTTAGAACAGTGCAAAATGTCAAGGGGCAGCTGCCCTCACTTGCCACCTCAGATCACCCCTATATGTGTGACAGTTGGATATAGAGTCGGCTGCGTCCGACGATATTATCGTATTGCAAGAGGTCACCGTTGTGTCGGGCCCAGTTACTGTCATTTCGTCGACCTTTAGTTATACAGATTATCATGACAACAAACGTTTTGCAACGGATTCGGGATGGTATCTTGCGAGTATTATATTATATTACGCACATGACATATAAAAGTGTATGCACTCTAAAAAAATAATAAAATAAATTCAAAAAAATCGTATACCAAAATAGCACTGTGCGGCGTGTCTGTGTCCCGAAGTGTGTATTCGTATACTTTCGGCGTCGGCTGCTGACTGGTGATTTTCAACTTTCGTTTTTACGACGTTTCGGCAAGGTCATAAAGTTTGTGGTTTCATTTCGCGTGACACTGCTGCAGCACGGTGCGGTGGAATTATATGGAATATACATAATATGTTTTTTTTTTTTTAGCCCGGAAAATTTCTTTCCGACGGCATCGTCATCGTCTTGGCATATAATACACTATTCGATCTGATGTCGCAAGAACCGTACCCCCCCCATCCGCGCGTCCCGAACACCGTCACGCGTTTATTGTCCTTTCTGGTGTTTATTTTGCCGATGCCGGGGACCTCCACAAGTTCCCGGAGGACTTATTGTTTCCCTTAGTTTGCTTTTTATATTATTTCCCTTCAGCACACCCCGCACGACACGAGTGAAAATATGAAAATATGTATACGTACACTCGCACATGTGTACACGAAAAAAAATAAAAAATAATAATAATAATAACAAGAAAATAAAACCTACAAAAATCCCTCTGCCTTTCGCGCGGAGTGGAGAGTCATAAAAACAACTCTGCAAGTCTTTACGGTGTTTACTATTTCGTGTAATCGATTTCACAGTGGTGCGCTTTTCGCGTATATTCATGAGTAGGTACCTATATAATAATAATATATAGCAAAGGCATGGCGGTGGCCATGTGATATTACTCCATTGGTCAGACAGTTTATACGCACTGCACGGTATTATATATTATAATATACTACTATATTACGCGGTGCGTACAACACTCGTACCTACGCTATATTATACAGCATACACGGTGCATACACCTCTTCTATAATGCTCTCTCTCTCTCTCTCTCTCTCTGTATATGTATATGCACGTTTAATATTATGTACGTAAGGGTAGATTCGTGTTTATACACACGCCGTGTAATATTAAAAACGAACTTTATACGTTTTTAATTGCTTTTGCGCCGACCGATTTGTATAAAAACTATATAATCCGTCGCTGCAGTATGTCGACAAATATAATATATGACGGTAGAGTGGTTAGTGTTTACAATATTTAAAAGTGGATCAAATTTAAATAAGTTTGATAGAGCTCGGAATTTTTTATTAATTTTTATTATTATTATTATTATTATTATATAGTGTACAGTGAAACTAATATTGAATAAGAATTCCGAATTACTTATCTGGGTTATTATTATTTTGAATCTCAAACGATAATAATCATCCGAACTTACGGAAACACACAGAAACTAAAGAAGAACGAACTATAAAATTGTGTTCCAGAAAAATTCGTTTTTAAGAAATAAATACCTATAGAAAAATGCTCAATACATTCTCATCAACCGCATAATTTTTCTGTTTGCTTTATCAACAGCACAAAGAAAACATCAGAACAATTTAGATGAGCACTTAAGTGAAGTATAAAACAATATCGCATGTCTAAAAAGTTTTTAAAACATAAACTGTTCGCAAAAATTACGTAGGCATGACAATAGAAAAAAAGAGGGTAAGCAGATGTCGTTTGCTGCACAGTAGGTTACAAGTGGGTATACTGCAATGGTTGGTGTTAAATTTGAATTCAATGACATAAGATCATTGTACCACGAAAAACGGTTCTGAGCGAAGACTGTCAGTCTATTATATTACTTAGTAGCTTAGTACATTTGATGATATTAATGTGATTAAAGTAATTTTTTTTACTAGTAAGCATTAGTACTACTGAGTAAATAAAATTCATTTTTGCCCAAAAAAACACACGAAAGCCATTGTATGTATAAAATATAATATTATACATTAAAAGTTACAAGTACCCACGAATAATAATTTTAATTTACAACAAAATAACATAAATCACGATTCTTCGTTAGTTAATAAGTAATTTCGTCCACATTTAAACATTAAATAACTATAAAAAAAAAACTGTTTATAAATTTTCAGATTTTCGGGTTACAGAATAATTTGCTTGAGTGAAGGTTTGTTTTAAATTTTCAACCCTTAACTAAAAAAGTTGAAAATTTAAAAAAAAAATGAATTATTATAGAATTATTTGTAAATTTTGAATGATATGAATTTGGTCAACATTTAAACTTAAAATGATTTTAAAAAAAATATTGCGCACATGTATTTTCAATATTTTTCAACTCTTATTGTAAATATATGCATCGGGAGCCCTTTATTTATTCTATAATTATCCGTTTTTGAATTACAAAAAAATAAAAAAATCACTACATGAGAAATCGAGTGATTATCCAATGTTGTAAAAATATCGACTTTAAACGCTCATAAAAATTATAAATGAATAAATCAAAATTAAATTAAATACATTTCTCATAAATCTTAGATCTAAAAAAAAAATTTTTTATGAATTTCTAATGCAAAATAGTTTGTTAATTTACGTTATTTTTACGAATTTTGTCAACATTCAAAATTCAAATGCTCATAGAAAATATTGTAGATATTCTCTCAACTTTTTTTTCCAATTTCCACTATCGAAAACTTACGAGGAACCTTGTATTACATTTTAAAGTTTTTTGAATGAGCCAACATTTTTTGTCGAAATTAGTTTAAAAAAGCAAATAATAATCGAACATTTCATAATATGTCTATAAATAGTTTAACATGAGTCAAACTATTTTGAAAATTTCATGGTGTATAGAAATGGCTAACACAAAAATTCAGTGAAAATTGCATGTATCTATGGTCGATTTTTTAGATATAAACACTTAAAACCAAAATATACTTTTTCAAAAATTGGTTTTGGGTAAAAAGTCCCGATTTCCTTAATTTTTTGTTTATTTATCCATTCGCTTTTGAAAACTATTATGAATTTTAAATTTTGACCTTCCAAATGCACAAACTAGATTTACTTTCTTCTTAGAAAAGTTGCTGTTGAAGAAAATCGAAGCTTTTTTCCTACCCCCAAACCTTGATGACAGACGCAAAAAACAAAATAAATATAGTATATACCCATCTTTGTAAAATCAATACATTCATAGCTCAACTCAGAATCTAATATTGTACATAAATTAAGGTTAAACTAATATATGCTGGCCACTGTTCATCATAATATTAAATCATTGGAAATTTAATTTTACACCTATATAACCAATATATATTATGCATTTGAAATAAAAATATCATGATGTAGTATGTGATTTTTTCACTACCTACATGGCTACATTCATATTCAGGGTCTTTCATCCGACTGGAAACACTTTTTAGATAATTCACATTAAATTCAGTTTTTCCATTAATATTTCTGTATACATATTTAAATATATAGGCACTGATATCGGCACATACTTTTTGGGTTTTTTACCCTCAAATAGTATCGATTATTTATATAGGTAATTTAAAACACGTCGTTATTTCAAATCAAAAATTCATGGTCATTCTAGTGAAAGCAAAACTTTTCCTTTTTGTACATACGGATAACTTAATTTATTTAATGTATGAAATATGTATACAAAGTGAGCCACCCGAATTTTGTCGTTTTTCTCGTTTGATATAAAAACAATGACTCACTATATGTATACATACATAGTATTAATTATGCATCATAATACTTCATATTGATAACAGCATAAAATCAAACTTATAATTCTACACCAATAATTACTACTACACGATGCAGTATAGCTTTATAAATTCACATTTGAATTATCTATTAGGTATACTCGTATACAATATAATTATTATATTATGGCATTATGCTATATCTTGAACAATATAAATACCTAGTGTAGTATAGTGTATAGACCAACAAATATGGTAGTAATTAATTAAACCATTGTTACGTGAACTCATGGACTGTGAACATATTTTAAAAATAAGATTATAATACAACTACTAACAATGCAAAGATTTAAAGCTATACTACTATATTAATTAAAACATAATTCCTGCTGACATTAAATTAATCGCCTTAAGCTATTTTGAAATAATTCAAAATTTGCCAAATATAATTAGAAGATATTACTATACTAAAATAATACTCGACTCGAGTAATTACCATTGCAGTCTTTAGATTATTTTAAGGCTTCAGTAACAGTAATTTATGAATCATCATTATACGAGCTACTATGTAGTTTCGTAAGATGTTTACTTTTACGAAACTATTAACAGTAAAATAATATAATAAAATTTACTTGAAAATTCATCACAAACACAAACAAAGCAATTTATAAAAATGAAGAGTTGTGCAAACCTTAATCACCAAAATCAAATTGTATGATTGGTGTGAACATTGTACACACTGAACAATTAAGAAAGAGACGGATGTAGAGAGCGAAAGTATGATACATTTCTAATAAACAAAACCATACAAACAATGTTTATTTATACTAAATGTGTATAGTTAATGTGTTAAGTTATACAATATCAAATACATTTAAAATATTTATGTGTTTTCATGTCGATTCGATTATTTCGAGTGCGTTTTCGATATTATAATTCGCGCTGTTACATTCAAAAACATCGTTTCAAAAAACGTATGTAAACACATACATTTCAATTCGTATACATCGTACTATATTAATAATATTATAGATTGTAGCATAGGTAGGGACACCAAAAAAAAAAATATATATATATATATAAATACACGTATTATATAGGTACTAAGTACTCTTATATAGTTATACATAAACATTAAAATCTGATTAAACACATAAACGAAGCCTTAAACATTAGTTTTATTCGCAGGTACCCAAATATTTAGTGTTTATTATATTTTTCACGATGGTCCAGTGTACATAGCCACTGTTGCGGCGCTGGCCTATGCACTGCACAACAGGGTTCGGAATCGTGTCGTAAAATATTATCTTCCTCTCATAAATCATTAGTGAAGTGGAATATAGCGTATTCCGCGGATCCCTATTCCATATATATATATAAATATAACGTAACTCATTTTTCACAAAATTGCGTCGTCCAACAACAAACTACACTGGTATGTCCGGTATAAAAGGTCGATTAGGATATATTGTATATACAGGGTGATTCACCAACCACGTTAACCACCATTTTATCCTTAAAATATGTATTTATTCAAATCGTGATTTTTGAATTTTCAAAACGGGTGCCTATACAGCTACTTTAAGCTCATGTTTTAAAATACTAAGATAATGGTATGTACCATTTTTATGGAGTGTTATTCCGTAGATGTACAAACTTCTCCTTCTTTTTTTTAATTAAGAACTACTATTTTTTTATATTATACGAGTTGTTAATTAATTTTTTTTTTGTTTATAAAGATTTAAATTAAAATTTGAACGACTTTAGTTTCCGAGCTGTAAGACTTCGTGTAATTAATAAAATTAATAGTCCATCATATGATAAAAAAAATCTAAGTAAGTACCTATTTGGATGTATGGTTTATACTAACTTAAGAACTCCAAACCATTTATTTTAAATAAATACACAAGAATAATGAAAAGATAAAACGTGGGTGATCATGCTCGGTGTATCACCCTTTATAAACAAGTTTAATATGTATGAATTATTTTAAACGTTGTGTTCAACCTATAGCAGTTTGTCTGTACAACACAAACAACTAAAACACATTTCGACAATCGAACTGCTTTTGATGAAGTGTGTGTGTGTGAGTGTGTGTGTGTGTGTGTGTGTGTGTGTGTGTGTGTGTGTGTGTGTGTTCGTGAAAAAAAAGAAAATGTGATATATTTTATTTTGTTTTTGTTAAATACTTATCGAATTCCGACCTCGTATGCATTCGATTGATTCAACTATTTATTCGAGACTGAACATTATTAAATGGGTAATCTCTTCGCAGACAATTGATTGAATCAAATTAAAATATTCACGGTTAAATAAACATGGCGCGACACGTTCTACTATTTTACATATTATACAAAATAATATGCTGCATCGGCCAACCGATATACAATACGATAATTGAGCGTGATGAATTTATGATGTACACCAAGCACAGAATTATACAAACTTTGTCGATTTTCAGCGAAAATAACATGACACGATAATAGTTATAGCAACGGTACTGGTATAAATACGAATTAATTTAACATTTTTTTGCAATACATACCTATTCAAACCAACAAAACGTTTTTTTATAATATATTATAATGTTTTAACGACATGACTTGGGTTCAACGATCAAATGATTATCAGTGGTCAAAGTGGTCAATTGTCGTGCGGTAAATTCTAATTGCGATCAATTATTTGTGGTCGATTGTCGTGCAGTAAATTGTTTACGATCAATTGATGGTACACCAAGTGAAGTGGCGTGGGATAAGTTGAGAAGGCATCCCTTCACTTTTATAACACACATTTTCCATCACGCTACTTATTTTGTACGACCGTTTAAGTGACATATGAGAACTATTTAAACTATGAAAGGAATCGCTCCACTTATTTTTGACTACTTCGATCACTGATGATAATAGTAATAATTACGTAAACACCATCGTCGTTGAAGCTGTAGATCAAATAATATAATAACCATTAGCAATAATACAATTTCTGTAGTGCAAGTGAAGTAAACTGCCACAAGGAGATTTGACAACCTTATAGTTTATCTTGTGAGCATAGTGTGGTTTCTTTTTTTAACATTATTTAGAAAAGTCATACAATATAATTATGTATTTAGAAACAAAATAAGTAAATTCAATTAATGATAAATGATAGATATTTATATCATAATATATAATGACAATAACACCAGAATGATGTGATGAGGGAAGCTATCCTTTAATTTATAACCCTGCAAACCAATTAATTATTTAATTCATTTTAGCAATTATCTAGTTAAGAATATCTCGAAACTAGAGCTTTTTGAGACGACGTAGAGGGCTATCATGGGATGGTGTAATCGTGTGAGCGAGGAACGATGATAGATAAATAGCAGCAAGAATTTTGTTTTACTATAGCTTAATGTGAAATACAGTTTTTGACTAGTTGCTCAGCAGTTTCTACTTTCAAATATTCGTGTAGTTGGTTATTTGATCATACACTTTAGCAGACATGGATGATAGATAAATTTTGTTGGCTATACCAAAAGAGCATAATTTTTGGCGTTATACTTAGACAGACAACTTCAGTTGAACTTCGTTTTATTTTAATATGAATAATGAACATTGAACATACTAACATTTGATGTGGTCTTTTCGAGTAAGATTTCCAAACGTTTATTTTAAATCGCGAGAGTATAAAATATTTAAATATAAACGTGTATTAATAATGAAACAAAAACTGAACCACAATATTGAAAATTATTAAAGCTATTATTTCCAAACAATATGCGGTCACTAAAAAATTTAAAAAAAATCAGATGAAAATGTGATTTAAAAAATAATAATAATACGGGTTTAAGCTGAGCGTGATGTGTATAAAATATATTGGTACACGTCTGAGCAAAACATTTCGTAGTAATATACATTTATGAGTTTCCATAATTCAGACACTTAAATAATTGTGACAACTTGAAAAGTACCTAGCTCACAATTAAATATTAATCAAGAGAAATGTAAACAATATACTTAGGTATACCTCTGAAACGATGAATAAATAAAATATCCTGTGCACCACTGTACAACAATATAGTACCACACGAAATTATTTTCCAGGCGAAAGCCATCAAACTTTTCCACCAGCGTCCCACCACCGCCAATTTTACTAGCCCGAAACATCGAACACTCCAAACAACTGAAATTGTAGTGTGCACTGTAATATTATACTCGGAACACATAACAATAATAAAGTTACCAAGCGGAGTAGATTTTAAAAATTGATGCGGCATACTCGGGAAAAAATGAAACTATATAATAACGCATAACTGTGCGCGTACGGACGACGAATCGTGTTTAATGAAACAATAAAATATATTTTATAAATATTCATACAATACGTATTGAAGTAAGTAGTCAAATTTTGACCTCAAACATATTTAGGTAATTAGGCATTATTTACAATGATTTAAATTTTAAATGTGTGTAGCGAAATTACACTAGTTCACTCCACATAGTCAACTAAGCTCTGTTAAAACTACTAGTTCAAAATTTGATTTATAAAAATCCTTAAAAAAAAGTTTTGGTATAGTAAAGTAAAAACACGAAATAAGGTTCTATTACATTACTACGACATGTTGAAATCTATTGAGAGCTGGTCTGTTACAAACGAACTTTTTAGAATGCGACCGCACGTGGAGGGAATAAAAAAAAAGTATCAAAAAAAAGAGTCTATACAACTTAAAATTTAGAACATTTAAAAAGACTTAAATAATCACTCGGTATATGAATATCTATGTAAGTTGTTTGTGTATCTATTGGAATCATAAACTCTAAATAAAAATGTCTGACACTCTGACCAGCCGATCACCTGTATCTTATGCCAAAGATACCATCATACATTGATACATTCATGCTAGCTATCAAGTTGGATAACAATTCAAATACTCCAGAAACTTATTTCAAAGCTGTAAAAAATCAACACATATATTACTAATAAACATTAGACAGTCATACAATATTATCAAAACAACCACGACTACAACAATTTGATAAATCAACTCTCCTTATTTATAAATCAACTCAAATAAATCATAAACACATTCCTCACTATAATCAAAACAGTGATTAACAAAGTCTTGACAAAAATATAACCAACTATGATAATATCGCTTCCAAATTTATTAACAAAACCCACCGATCAGTTCAAAAAGCAAACCCTGCCATGAGACCTACTAACAGTACTAACTACTACGAGATATTACCAATGGATTATTTCCTCATCATGCAATACAGTTTTGCTGTCGATTAACTATCAAATTTGATTATTGTTCCATCGTACCTATATGTACAAATCTTAAATTGTCATTAAAAAAAAAAAAAATTTAAAAAAAATGGTTGGTGTGGAAAATCATTAAACGCTGCGGGTACATAATGTTTTGTACCCTGCAGACTGCAGTATCCGCATAAATAGATTTTCACGAATTCTAAAAATCCTTTCACAGTCCTCCCCCCTCCCCCAATTCATACTTAATTTCCGCGGGGACTTCTTTAACGCGACACTCATTGTTTTCCTACCGCCGCTCGTGAAACGTAAGTATAGCCCTGGTAGGTATATGTACCGCCTCGGAGTACCGGTCTGAAACCGTTCTGCCATTCGCCGACGATCGGTTGTCAGACGCACACATCGGAATGCAGTATTTCGATCACGAGCCCTCGTTCGGCCGCTCGCGAAACAAGTGGCGCACAAGACGCTGAAAACGTCACTGCACACCTCGTTTCCATCGCCGGCGCATAATAATAAAAAAAAAAAACGACATGATATTATGGCTCCGACGTACGACACGTTTGCCCGAGTGCGCTGTCAATACGACGACGTTTTAACAATAACAATATAATAACGGTATAATGCCCACAGCGGCTGTAGCGTGTGCACCGTACGCCTAATGTACACATACATACACGTTAATAATAATAATAATAATAATAATAATAATCGTATTATTACATATGTGGCGTACATTGCTGTTGTCCGCGGGCGTCCGTGCACCCCCATATACTGTTGAGCCGTGTTTTATGGGGCCGACGGGTTGGCGCCGGGAACGGTAGGTATCGGGTCAGAGCTCGTTTCGCGTCTGCTCACACCACAGCTCGCGGGAAATTCAATTAGCACAGCCGACGCCGGATACACACGATATTAAGGGCGGCCTGTTACGGCGGCGCCGTGGAATTGACAACGCTATTAGATAATAATAATAATATACGTATATTATGGCGAAACGCGACGAGGGGAACAATAATAATATAATATAACGCACACACGATGTATGCCGAGGCGTACACACACACATATATATATACGTGAAAGCGTAGTCGTAAAAACTATATCGAAGCCTATCTCTCCGAAACAAGCTCGGGCCGACGTTATAATAATAATAATATTATTACGTGGATAATATATACCGGGCGCGTACGTCGTTATTATTTTACACGTGTACATGCAGGGTTTCTGTGTGAGTGCGCACAAGAGCACTCCGCAAAGACGCAACAGCTCCCTGCGTTGGGGGGGGGGGGTAGTTGTCAAATGGGTTTTTATTTTTACGCGGATCTCGCGGTCCTGGACTCCAATCGTGACCACCTCTGACGACGTTCGAGGAGCCTGCAAGTTATATTATACAATTTTACCTGTGTCGCCGGGGAACCATCTTCTTTTGGATGCCTTCGTAATGGACACGAAGATAAAACTGTACGCAATCACACACACACACACACACACACATGTAATACACGACGCGAGTTTTTACGATAGGTCGGAAAATTCGTTGGGAACATCATTGTTCTACGACGACGACTGACGTTTCCCAGCACGGCGTCCACAAGTTTACGTACAACGTACGCACGTGCTCATGATAATCGTCGTGACGTGTAAAAGTATAATATTATGCATTATATGTATCTATACATAGTATTAGATATGGCTAGACGCCTAGAGACGTGATGTCCTGAAAAGCCTTGAAATGTAAGTGTCCTACGAAATCATAAAATATACATAGAACAGCAGAAAAAGTCTCAAAATAATATACAACCGTAAATCTTTACAAAATAAATTAAGTACACTGAAAAAATATGGATTGTAATCTTATCGTAATGTTTTTCAAACCGCACTTCATTGCATTTCCCCTGTCCCATAAGTTTAAAAATGTTGCAAATTCATCGACGTATGTATTTAGCACTCGATTAGCATGTTTTTGTACAGTGCGACACAAAACGTATGGCACTGGATTATACCCAGAAAATTAAATTTTTTATGGGTGAGGGGTGAGGAGCAGCGTTCTTTAACCCCACCCACGAGAAAAATAACTTTGTTCCTGTAAATTAATGTGGTAAAAATGGGGTGAACAAAATTACTTTTGGCACATACAATATATCGAAGACAAATTAACTATAAATTCAAAATATATCTCAGATAATAATAGTGTTGTGTAACACATGAATATAATAAATTATAAAATTATGAATGAAAAAAGTGAAACATGCAAAATATAAATTGAAAAAACTGTTTACTATAAGTTGTTGGACATTGTAGGTAGATACTAGTAGTATGGTTATACACACTATTAGCATCAGTTTGCTATTTTATTTTATCGAATGATAATCAAAAAATATGCGAATGCCTTAAAGTCTTTGCCCTAATTATATGGGACGACTCACAAAAGTAATCGTACGATTAATATGGCAATTATATATTTTTTTTAAATTCAATTCGTCCCTCTACCAAATCTAAGCGTAACCGCCGGAATAAACCATTTTTGGCCCTACTAGAGCATCGAGCGATTTAATGTGAGTGTGTTTTATTTAATTCGTCCATCAATCGTCCGAAACGATGTCTCGGCCGAAATGTTTTTACGGCGGCGGTCAATTACGCGGGTCCGAAACGCGTTTAATTACCGTTTAAGTGCGGGCTATTCAACCCCCCCCCCCCTCCCCCTTCACGCTTCGCTCTCGCGACTGGACCGCCACATCGAACGCACATTGTCAAAACCATCGGTGGTCGAATTATTATTATATCGTTCCGGCGGTGGTCGAGGTAGGCGCCACGCGGGATGACGGGGAAACCGCGGCGTGTGTTTGCGGTGACGGACGACATAATATACGTGTGGCACGGGACGACGTCAAACACGCGCACACACGCGCACACGCGCGCACACACACACGCACACGACTGCGGGCACAAAAGACCTCTGTCCGGCGGCGCCGCCGGGGAGGGGACGAGAAAGAGTGGGACGATAATATTTTTCGCTCCCCGAAGACGACAAAGACACCGGTGAATGATGCGGACCGTTCGCGCGGGCCCCGGCTAATCTCGCCCCGCAGCAGCACCGGTGATATACGACGTCATTAATTCGACGCCGGCATTATAATACCGGTCCACGTGTAAGAGGACGTCTAGGGGTGTGACGGGGTGGTGTGTCCGAAAGGATGCGCACACTCAATCTAATCTAATGGCCCGGACATTTCATGCACACACCCCACACGAACACACACATTCGTGCCGCCCGAACTGGGACTTTCGGCGGGTCGGCCGCGGCGGCGGTGGGGGGGGGGGCAGTTCACCTGTCTCGTTCTCGCCGAGATCAGTACTCGCGCGGTGCATGTAATGACGGGTGTTTGCCAAAAGAATTATGGACTGATTTATTATAATATATAATATGCGCATCACCCTCGGCTGGATTTCTCATTTCGAGCATAACAATAATACGAGCCCACTCGTGTCACGCTGCAACAGTAGTGGTCACAGTTTTCTATGTCCCCCGCCGTCGCCCGTCCAGGGTTGATCAACGCCGAATAACGGGATAACGGAAACGAATCTGTATCGGACAAAAATGTTTCCGCTCCGTCTACCACAGCCGCAATCGAATGTCATTAGTTATTGACGGCTATTTCTCCTCGTCTTAACGCACGTCAGTGGCAATGTGACTATCGATAATAATATTACAATAACATAACATAAACGCTCGGTCCGCAATTAAAAATATTATTAGACCTTAATTCGTTTCACAGGTATATACTACTATACTAGCTTCGCCCGTGTGCTCGGTTAGTCAGTGGACTCGGCGTCAGTGTACCTGGCCTTGTGAAATATATCGACCTAGGCGGGCAACTACAAGTCGCAGATGAGATTTAGACACTTGGTCTATTTTTATTAACTATACTCTCTACACTTTTCTGATGTCTCTAAAAACAACATCTAAGATTTTTATCAAAACCAATCGAGTAGATTTTGAGTATCTACTATCTATCTTTATGTACTCAAAAACTACTTGATAAGTTTTTATGAAAATCTTCATATAAGTACAATGGTTTTGCATCATTAAATTGTCCCACTAGACACCTGCTGTAGAAGAATAGTACACACTTGCACGCCTTTTTTTATAATATATAAAGTATGTTACCCCAGCGACCTATCCCCACCGGAAAAATGAGTATAGACTACTATAGAGCAGGAATCACCAAATAAAAGCTGGTCAGGAAATCGCAGTAATTGATAACTAACAATTTGTGCGAAAAATTACAAAATTCAGACTGGTCGAGAGTAGTTTCACTACGTTTCCCACATTTATACTATAAATAATTTTATACATGTATTTCAAAGTAAAACTAGAATTTTTTTTATCAAAAATTCGTATTTTTCAATATCATACGTATGTTATATTATAATAGTACGCTTGATTCATAACTTCTCAAATATAAAACTTTTAAAATTAATCATCTCATTCTAATTTAATTGTCTGTAAATTCGATTAACGAAAACGTTCTCTTACCTTATTACGTATTTTAATCCATAGAACATTAAGATGCAGACATTGTCTTTACTCGTTATCTGTATATTCAAATTTTCCAATTATTTAGTCAATAACCATGAATTAAAAGAATAACGTGAACTACAAATGCATTCCTTAATACATTAAATTATGTATAAGTTTTTAGAATTTATTACAATAATATTTGTTATTCATTTTCAGAGCATATAAAACTTAAGACAATGGTTATAAATAAAAATAATGGTATTTTATTCTTATTTAACGAAAACGTATAAGATTGTCGTATACATAATATCAATCATGAATATTTTTTTATATTAAACGAACAAACTAGTTTACAAGATATTATACAAACAACTCAACATTTCAATATACTCAGTAGGTACTTATACTTTTTTTTGTTAAAATAGAATTTCTTTTGAATAAAAATTATATTCATTTTCTTCAGACACTGAATACTTTTTTCAAATTTCCTCTATCTCCTGATTTATCTTTTTTATTTATATTATATTCAAGTAAATAAAACCAAATTCAATAAAGACGAACAGACCAATAAAGAATAATTTAAAATTTAATTAAAATTCGTGCAATAAGTACAAGTTATAGAACTGAAAAAAATACTATATATTAATTATGTTCATAAATTATCTACAAACAACCTCGCTATGAGCGATAAGACACTCATGGATGTACATTATTAATGTGTTAAATATTATATTGTTAAACTAAAATATCAAGCATTTCATGTGTGTAATGTTTAATTCATACAACAGTATGAAACGGAGAATAACTGACGAATCAATTTCGCTATGCAATTGATTCAACACAAATGCTAACTTAATTAGTAGACCAAATACGCGAATTATTATACTCTAAGTTTAGAATATAATAATCAGCGTCTAAAACTTAATTAGCCAACAATATTATTTAAAATATTCAAACGTTCAGACTTTATAGCAGTTCGAACAGATTAATTATCAACAAGTATTTTAATACATTACAAAAAAACCTAAAATCATATACGATTTGCATACTTAATATACAACCATAAAATCAAAAATGCACACAAATCTGTAGAAACTACAGCCGCTAATACAACGAATAAGTGCGAAATATCTAATTTACTTTAGAACACTGTAATACAAACAATATAAATTTAACTTCGTGTTGTTTAAAATAAAAATGTGCAAAAATTAAACTCGTTTACACAAAACTAAATACAACATAAATTTGTATACTTGTGTAAATGCTATAAAACAAAGATATTTCGTTTGTTTTTCACGAAAAAAAAATACGAACTAACGAATACTTATTTTAGAAGTTGTGCCACCTTGATTGTTTTATTTTAGCATGGGTTCAAACAAAATTATACATTTAATTGGATATAACATTAGATAGGTTGATGATGTATTATGCCACCATGTCAACGTATGACTTCTGTGAAATTTAAGTCATTAAAATTAATTCAACAGCGCATATTAGTCGTGGATACTAATTATTTGAAATTACTTTTCTTTTAGCATTCACTGCGATTCGTTACATTAGATTACATTAAATCATTTATTATATTCAATTCATTTACCTTTACATTTCGATTTTTTTTTTAATAAGATTTTATGAAAATTATTCACATTTGAAAATAGTCTAATTGATTTACAAATATAGATTTCCCGGCATGTAAAATTAATTTTTATCCTTTATAAAATGTAGGTCTACGGTGTACACTAGACGCTAATGTGACTATCATTTTACGTTGGCATGATGATAATAATTGAAGTTTGATTTTTTCCATCAATGAGATTCTCGTGTGACCAATTTATTTTGAGCCCATTTAAAGTGTAACTTCTTCTTCGTGGTTGAACAAATTACATTTTGACAGAAAAAAAACCATAAACCAGTTATGTTTCTCTTAATATTTTGTTTTACAGTATTTATCTGTATTTCTGAGTATTTTTAATGTATAGTGATCATAGTTTAGAGTATTAGTGTTGTTTAATGTGTTGAAATTTATTATTTATTTCGATTTATGGTTAAAAAAACAATTATTGTCTTAAATTCAAAAACGAAAAACCATAAGAAATTGACATTTTAACGAAATATGATTAAAGAATTTTCTAAGACATCATGTAGGAGTACTTAAAATATTTTAAGATGATTATAGTCTCATTTGAAAACGTCTTGTTTGTAATTTTTATTAAATTTATGTTGATAAAAATTATTGTTTTAGGTATGACAATTAAAATACAAGGTTCTTTATAAGTCATAAGATTTGCTTACAACAATTTAAAAATATCGAAAATACATTATTGTCACTATATATTTTATAAGCGTTTTCACATGTTGACGAAATTTATCAAAATACCTTATAATATGTACAATATTAAGGGACTAAGTTTCATGCTTACTAATTTAATCCTATATTCATTAAAACTAAAATAATTTAACTCCATTTTATTTTAACATATCTACCCGAGAACATTTATAGACAACTACAGTGTTTGATAAGACGTAAATATCTATATCATATTGATTGAAATCCATTCATAATATATCAATAGTATACTATTTTACTTACAAAATATTTTAAAACGTTTCTTATGTGTTAGAAAATATATTTAGGTAGTTACTTATAACGTTCATTTTTGTAAGCAATTTATTTCCATTAAAATATCGTCCAACACAAATGTTGATCTATAACAAATAGCAATAAGTTTCTTAGCCTTCGAATGCATATTCATGACTAAATTACCATTAGTTCCCGGAAAAGTTAAGTTATTCTAAATAGTAAGAACATATTGTGTCATTATATTCACGATATTAATAACAAAACTTTCACCTTAAATCATCATCTAATCACACATTATCCGTATATTTTTATATTTATTGCCTTGTATGTTATTATCGTAATGATTCTTGCTATGACTTAAAAACTTTTTTCAGCAACGCAAAATATGGCAGATATGTTTATGATATCGCGTTATGTATTGTTTTAGTGTAAAGCAAAAAAAAAGTATACATTATAATATTTCAACTTTTTACCTATTAATATGCGCATATATTTTTTATTAGAAATATTCCACTGTAGTGATTTACCCGAAACTGCATACGAGTCAAAATAACGGATTTTAACACTGACAAATAGTGTTTGCGATGCTATTTGTACGGGGTTTGGTCCATACTTAATGTGATGCCCAATAGAAATGGTTGAATCGAAAGTTTGCTTTTTAAATGTGTAAATTTTGCATCTGGTGTTTCCCGGGGGAAGTGCATCCCTTCCTTTGTTTCTTTATTTCTTTCGTATTTTATTGTATTTACTCGACAATGTGATTTATAACGTTCTTTTCATCCCCGCTTATAATTTGTTTAAGCCACGTGGTGTTATTATTCTCAATAGAAAAAGCTAAAAAGCCTATGGTTCGTCTGAGTTAGGTATTTTTCGTTACTACGTAATATTAATATAATATTACTCATTTATTCCGTAGACATCTCGTACGTAGTATGCACCACACTATTATACAGTATTACTTATGATCATCATGTCGTATTTGCACCATTGCGCAACGTGCTAAAATTGAATTGTATTCATTTGTACGTGTAGGTTTAGCAATAATAAAAAAACATTAAATATAGGTAGGTGCTAAAAACTCGGAAGCAATATATGAGTGGTTTGGGAGCTCAGGATTGAGGGCTGTTGGTTTGCTTGTTTCTTCCCCTCGTGACATTCTCCATTGAATTTTAACCCCTTCGTCGAAATAAAGTCGACGGAAACTACGAGACCAGACACAACTTTCTATAACAATAACCGATTGATGCACTCGTTACCGGAAAATTCGGTATGTGGTAGCACAGTCACGACGGTTTATTAGCAGAACCCTTATATTATATGACCTCAGATACGGATAAAATTAAATTTCCAATAGATACGAACGATGTGTGACTGAGTGGATATTTTTATTATTATTTTTTTTTTTTTTATATACCTATATATATTTCTCGTAAATAAACATTTGTATATTTTATAGTGATGATTATTCGGGTCATTATTTCTTTCGCGAAACGTCCGTTCTGTCTGTATATTTTTCCTTTTCGCAAATCCACCGATGATAAACACCCTTGAATAATAAATGAATGCCCGCTCCCGGTCTCCCGGCCATCCATTTATCAACCCACTCACTAGGCCACATTGATCGTCGTCCCCGTCGTCGTCGTCGTCGTCGTCGTTATCCACCTTAGGCTCGTATCTTATATTCTTTTGGACCTTTCATTCTTCGACCCCTCAACCCCCCGATCATCACAAACTACACCGACACTACAGCGTTACCGCAAGGCAGAGACTGTGTCCTTAAAACCAACTGACAGAGCCTCCTCGATGTGTAAATATGCAATCCTTAGCCACAGTTCGCGGTGACTGAAAAAAATTAAACACTTTTATGCAAATTCACGTTTAACTCGGTAAAATCATTTCTGAGCATTACATTACATCGCCAGCATTGTGAAGTATTTTAGGTGAGTATTTCAATACTCTTCTTAACAGCATTTTACTATCAAGTACATATTTATATTTTATTTTATTTTATTTTTATTGCAGGTAGATATTAGGTATCTATACACTATAGGTACTTTAATACAACACAAGCTCAAACAAATAATTGTGTAATAGTGAAATGTTTGAATTACTATAAATGTGATTCATAAATATGTTAAATACTCATTCTGAGTATAAAATATTTATTTTCTGATTGGCTACTTTATTTTTGGGAAGTTAATTTTATTTTGCACTGTTGGTAATAATTTCAAAAATTGTTATTGAATATTCAAATTTAATATAACATGGTATTGTTAAGGTATATTATTTATAATGTTAAAGTGATACATTTTAATTACCTACGTAGAATCATTAGTTATATTGTTTGTTAGTTTCGTAGATTTAGATTCTCATATTTCAATCATAAAAACAGTTTCTTGGTTTTATTGTACTATACGTTAAAAGTTTAAAATATTTAAGCTAAAGCAAGGTTCAATTACTTATAATTAACGAAACAACACATTTTTTTTTGTAAGGTATCAATACCAGATAGTTTTAAATGTTAATTTTAGTGAAAAAAATTTTTAAAAAAATGTACAAACCGTCTGAATGACATATTGACATGTTTTAATTGAGTCATTATATCATAGATCTTAATAAGAAAATGCTTCTTATTATAATTCATAATTTTGATTAGGTACCTTTTTTTTTTTCACAATTCTATAATTGTAAGTATGTAATATTGTATGTAGGTACATGCATTATGCTCAATCACTATTACGGTATTACCTCAATAACTCATTGTATGCAGAGTATGGAGTCTATACAATAGACAAGTGTCGATCGACAATGTATCAAAGTCTAAAGATAGATTATAAAAAACTATACTAGTATACTACCTACTAAAATAGTCTGAAAGAAGTTTAAAAATTGTAATCTTAACAAATTATTAAAAATTGTTATCGATTATATTATAATTATTGTATACTAATATTTTTAGTATTACATTTTAAACGATATAGCAATTAGATGTATTTTATAAGTTTAAACCCAACCCAGTATACTTATTAATTTCTAAAACAAATATATTAAGTCATTTGTCTGTTCATTTAGCTAAACATATCACACCAAACAAATATAGTTAAGCTATAGTTTATCCATTATTATATCAATGATTAAAAAAAACGTCTGCAATAATAATAAAAAAAAATAATCCAAAACCATTAGCCTATCATTTCCTGGTCCTGGTGTAAGGAGCTTAATGGAAAATGTACACCGATATTTGTATAGTTATTTGCCCATTACGCTGATTCCGTGACTATGTTGCTGTTTTTTTTTTTTATTCATTATATTATAATATAGCCAGCATCATATTTTTTTATCATAAAAAAAATAAACACAACTAATTTGTTGCAATAGAGTAGATTACCATTATACTAGTTACCACACAAAACAGGTGCATCCCATTTTCCATAAAAACTTATAACCATTTTTATTTATTACGAACATCACAATATGGATAGTTTCATAATTAGTTCGATAGATAGAAAGCTGTAGTTAATTTTTATTACACTAAGTAATTTTCTCTATTATACAAAGGTATATCAATATTATTGTAATTCAAATGCAAGCCAACCGTTGTCATAAACGTAAGGTTCTATCTTAAAACTTTAAGTGTTTTAGTGGCAGGTATACAGTTTTTTAAAAGTTTAATTGTTTTGTTTTAAGAACAAAACTAAAGGTTTTTATGTCGATGTTAAATGTTAATACAATAGGTACTTTATACTTCTAATTTCTGCCTACTTACTCACACATAATCAGTACTCACATTTTAAAATCAAGGGCATTAATATTGTTGTGTTAAAATACAAATCATCTAATACAATTTACAGTATTATTTTATCATGCTTTCCATCAATGAAAAGTTTCATACATTTTTTTTTTGGTTTTAAGAATACTCATATATTTTGTTTTAACTTTCAAGTAAAACGTGAATAACTAAAACTGATAATAATTAAATATCTATTGACTATTATCTGGGAAAACATTTATAAGGACGTCAAATGATAGTGAAAATATTATTATACAAGTAGGTATATTATAGGTACCTGATGTAATCGTAACTTCTTTTCATGTTCTTACATTATATATAATAAAGTATGTAAAATATTTAAGATCACAGTATTTATTGATTATAAAAACGAATTCAATGACCACGAAATATTATTCTTTTGATTTGAAAGTAGATTTTATCATTAAAATGTCTTTATTAAGCTTCCCAGAAATATTAATTTGTGATAAATTTGACTAAGATATTCTTTGTATCGCAACTACGTATTAAAATATAACATATACTACTGATAAATGTCTTAAAATGGATGTAACCATTCGCTAAAGAATAAAATAATATTTTTTCATAATAATAGAACTTGCACTGATTGAACATAAATTGATATATTTAATATGCGAAAATGTCAAGGGGCCGCAACAATATAAAACGTCGTGGAACAAGGAAAATGATTGAATGAATAATTGGCGTTACGCAGTTTCTTTCCAGAATCGTTATTGTTGTGTATAGAAAACAATAATATAAAAATATGGAATGTTTCAAGTTTTACAGTAGTTAATGTTTGTTGAATAAAAGCAAGATAACAGAAAACGTTTGATGAAAAGTCGTTATTTTTCGATATTTTATTAAGAAAAATACCGGGAATCTCCTATTTTTACTTCCCAACGAAACCAAATTTATAACCAACACCCCACTCAATGATGAAAATAAGATCAAATATTTTGCTCCAAAATGTAATGTAACAAACACATCATTATAAAAAAAAATATATACACATCATTGTAAAACCAATAAAAAAAACTCTCAATTATGAACATCAATTACATAATATTACGAACGAATGCAAGTAGGTAATAAGTAATAAGTAACAAGAAGATAGTACCAATGAAAATTCATAAGTTAAGCCTTAATTTGTTACAAATTAAAATAATTCATTAATTGCAATGTTTTCACGATTTCATATTTTATTTCAACACTTCATTAGTTAGTAGGTATACCTTATATTATAATACGATTGTTTTCGTTTGCAAGAGTAAAGACATAATCACATTATCATCAATAATTTACGAGATGTAAGTATTATATCCGATTTAAGAATAAATATTCTCATTGTAAAAACAAAATTGTGTTGCCAATTTTTGTCCACATACCTACTTACAGACCATATTATAAGAAGTTCTCAGTTGATGTTCAAAACTTGGGAACTAAATCAAATTCCTCTATGGCTCAAATATTTAAAGAAAATTGCACAACAATGAAATATCGATAAAACGCATTCAAACGCACCAAAAATGACCAAACATGGATTTTCGGCGAATACAACGCATTTTGCATTCGATTCCGCATCCCGCGGCACTGATATTATTATACTCGAATATGCAGTCATGTTATATTTCGTCCTAATAATAATCATCTCGGCCGAGTCACTCGCCCGGAGCGTCAATGTTTTGCACGGCACCAGGGCGGGGAAGAGAACCGCGAACACGGCCCGTGTGGGCGACTTGCGGTGGTGGGCTGCAAAGACTGCGGGGATGCTGCGGCGGCGGCGGAGTCGAATGAGAGCCCGTAACTTTAGCTACAGCTAGTTAATTACCTTCCGCTCGTTTCTCCGGAAAGGAAACCGTCGACAATGGATTGGCTACTTCGAAATTTCTGAATTAGCCAAGTTTAACGTCACCCACGAGTCGCACAGTCGAGGCGTCGTTCGCTCGCCCGTCCCCCCCCCCTCGGCCGGGGGCCCGCGCCAGATTCTCGGTCTCAAACTTCTGCAATAATTGTCTTTTCGCGGCAGCGGCAACCCGATTGTAAAACAAAAACGTTTACTCGGAAACTTCACTCGGGCCAAGGTGTCTTAATGGCGACGGGCGAACGACAATAACGATTGCAGTTGGCACTCCGCTGCTCGAAATCGTCATTTCAAAATTAAATAACTATGAGTACCCATATGATTGTATTATACCTAGTAATTGCCGTGTTCACGAAACACGCGAAACGCAATAAAACCATTTCCCTCCTCACACGCCTTCACATCGCCATTATAATTTTGTCACAAACTATTGTGTTTGAGTAAAACCAGTAAGAATATTGTTTTCGATTTAGTCGTCTATAGTATCTCGTAAGATTATCCCACACATGTTTGCATTGTTCAAAGACTATTTAACCATATTACAATATACTGACAGGAAACCGCATATTATTATGATATGTCATCACCAGTTAGTGAAATTCAATAACACATAATAAAGGTACACAATTATTATTATATTATAATGCGTCAACCATTTTCTTCTAATACATTTAAACGCTGACGTTTATTCCTCGTAAACTAGTATTTACTTTTAATTGACAAAAAAAAATACGTGACAATTTTCATTTTGTCTAACAATTAATAGCATAAACATGAATTAATATAAACAATTCGTGAAAACATAATTTTTGCATTTTAACAAATGCTTTTTTTTTTAAAGATAATTGTATAAGAAAATAGAGAAATATTTTCACCGTAGCTTTATAATATTTCACAAAAAACTGCGTTAGTCTACAAAATGATATAATAATAATTTATTAGGAAATGTACTAAATAATAGTTACCTTGATGTGTACATAACTAATTGTACAAGTTATATGTTAGATAAACACGACTCCGATGATATTGTCTCAGAAATTTATTGTCTGAAGATATTGTCTTCTATATACATTTTATAATATATATTTTATAATGCGATATTTTTACTCTTGGACCGCTTTTTCAAGCCTTTTCATTTGTTTATCGTTAAAAGTTTTACTGATCCAAAATGTGACGACATAAAAAAATAAATATAATATATATAAATCTTAAACATTCACGTTCTCTCTGAATCTAATATAATACGGTATACCTACCTGGTCACATTGAAGCATGAAATGTGGAATTGGGCGTTATTCACAGTTATTCGAAAAGGGTCAGTATTTCGGATGAATTAGGGCCTCGAGGCAGTCCTCGAACACAAATAAAAAAAATTACTAGACTATGTTTTTTTTATTTTTATTTTTCTGAAATCCTGCGATAACGGACGGTTGACGTCTTCAGCACGGTGTGCACAATATTTTTTCTATACACTAGCCCAGATTTTGTCTGCAAGTGCCCCAATTACCAAGCTTAACAATTTCTGATGTAATTAAAACTGAATTCATATTTTTTTTAAAAATCTTTTTTACTTAACAATTTTAATTTGCAGAGAATGTTTAGAGTTAAATAATGAATTTTATTGAAAATAGCACTGTTATTTTATAATAGTCTATATTTACATAATTAATTGAAACATTTTTTATCAGTTTAAAATACTATGTATGATAAAAAACACGATTAATACAATTCACTATTTACAGAAACAGTCTGATTCTACACGTCTTAAATGAGTGGTGCATTGTAGTATATGAGGTACACGAACTATTATTATTATAATAATATACAAAAATATAATTTCTTGAAAATTCATGATTTTTTGCGTATAAAAAATCATAAACCTTCTAGATAAGTAAAAATACATTAAATTATTAAAAATATATCTCGATAATATTAACAATGAGGCATTGTTTAGCACACCCTGGCACCTGTGTGATTTTTATCACACTTTATCTCAACATATAATTATTTATTTATATCGTTTTGGACCTTTTTCTGAAAATGTCCGACCGGACATCATTATCATATACAATATATAATATACTACTCACGCTGTATATATCTGTATGTTACATTTAATTTCCGAAAAGAAAATAATTCGACAAATTACACCAGAATAACGCGTGGTTTGTGTAAAGTTCTGACATGGTGGGCGGAATGGCTATTTACATCGTACATACCTACCCTGCACGCACCATTTTACTTGATAAAAACTTTATAAACGCCTTACAGTGTTCTATATATTATTGTGTATAACAGCAGAGACTGTACAGTGTACACGCAAACAATGTATTTTATAATTACGACAAGTTGATGTTCTCGGAGACGAAAGAAACACCAAAGTGTTCCTCAGTCCAATTACAACTACTATGGTCTACAACACGTCTTAAAAATATCATCGTATATAGTGTACCCAGTGATTGATTTCAGAAAACTGTATACCACTAAAAATTGAAAATACTAGTAAATATTTTACTTTGAGCCCCATTTTGGAAGGTATCTTAAATGTCACTAGATTTATAATATAAAACACATATTCGTCAAGTCATGATAATTTTATGAGCTATTTATTGTTAAAGCCATGTACATTTTATTATTTTAAAATAAACTGGTATATTACTGTGTCATAAAACTATGAAAGTAAAACTTTCTTAAGCTCTGAATTTCAGAACGAACACTACATGCTAAGAAAAATTGTACCTACTTGAAATATATTATTTGAAATTTTTTCTTTCAGTATAAATATTACTTATAACAAACTTTGCTTCAAGTTAGAGCTGTAAACATTTTGAGCTAAGCTCAGAATCTATAAAAGAAGTATAGAAATTACAAACTTCATATACTTTAATAATCATTTTAATGAAATTAGGTACATATTTAAAGAAATAATAACCATGTTATTTGTCCAACTTATTTTGTTGCAATTCAAATATATTATTCGTGGAGATTTAAAACTTTTACGTACTCATACCATAAATAATTTTACTATACCCCATCAAATGTTCAAAATATTTAGATTAAGTTCAAACCATTACCTATTTATACCACGAGCCTTCTATACACACTGTTCTATATTATGATTATGTTATTATGTTGTAAATATCAGTGCTATGTTTTCCGTCACAGATTACACACTCGTGGCGCTCGTCATCGCAATTGCCATGCCTTTATTTCAATAATAAGTGATCATTAAACATTATTGTTTTTATATTCATACAAAACTCAAACATGCAACACAAACGAAATCTGTCTTCACCATGTTGTCACCATCGTCGTGTCCCAAAGCCGGTGACCAAAAATCCGAATTCTTTGCATCTCTAAACAAATATACCGCAATCTCCGAGGATTCAGCCACAACATCTGAAGTATTCAGCCCTCCTCCGGTTCCATTTCTGACTACCGTCCAAGTTAATATCGCAGTTGATCACATATCTCAGCCGAATCCGTCTCCATATGAGGACACTCGTAAATGACCTCTCACATCACAAATATTTCCAACCTAAATGGTTTAAAGAGTGGCCCTATTCCTATCGTAAGATCAGAGGGGTTCATCCTAACTTCATCCAAAGACTTCTTAAAAATCACGACTCCAAACTGCAAACACCACAAGCTAATTTTGAATTATCTTAAAGAGGCCGACTATCGTCCCACACTTTTGCGTCACGTCATACGCGTCCAGTCGTAGCGTTCAATTCGCTGCCTTCATTATTTCACTCCCTTAGAAGATATTGAAACGTCGCTACCAGAACTGGATTTCTCCGACGTAGTGTTGGTAATATTAGAAATAGGACCAACAACCAACTTATATCACTTTTTAAGATTGAGCTTTATAACAACGATTTCAATAGAAACATATTTAAATTGACAAAACAGTTGGAATTTAAATAATTGAAAGGCCGAAAACAAGAAAAGCTTGACTCCACCCACAATGTAAACGGCTCTAGTCATACGGTCACATATTTATGTATATTTTACATACTCCCCTCTGCGTCAAATGTAGCCTGGATCACCACGCCGCAAATTGAAGTAAGCCACGTGAACTACCGGCCGAGAGTGCTTCATGTTTCACAGCCAAATTTAAAGGTTGTCCGTCATAGAACACTTCAAACTGTCCCACAAGAAACCACCAGCCCTTTCAAACAGGATACAAATTCGCAAAACATATCCAAAGGCTCTGTCTAATGAGGTCCAAGAAGTGAATTCTCAACCCCGGCCTAAATCTTATGCTGAAGCCTGTTTCGGAAAACTCTCCACTAGACATCGTTTCAACAACGTTATAGCAGTTTATTTTTAATTTAAATTCGTTAATTGTCCCTCTAATCTACTTTCAAACCAAGGTATTCATCATGTATCTTCATACGTAAATATTTCACTCATTATGCAACAATTATTCGTTATAAAAAATTATATTTTGTTATTGTGCATGTAATCTAATCGTATTATGTTGTACCTGCTATCGTGCAAGTTATATTTTAATATTAACCGCCTATGTGTATAGGTATCTAATATTTTAATTATTGAGGCTGCAACAGTTAAGACTGAAAGTTAAATAAATATAAAAAAAATGATATAAATACACATTATTACAATAACTAAATATTAATAACACAATAAATGCAATAGTTTTGGAAAAACTGAATGAACCCTCTTTAATTCTATTAATGAAATTAATTGCTTCAATAGAAATATCAAGAACATAACATGAAATATTAAATATAAAATATACTTGATGGACTGAGCGTCTCCTATCAGAATCGTTTTTTGTATAATATATGCCTAATGATACATCATTGAATTCGAATTTAACACACCAGTACTACAACAGTGGTCCAATTAACGCTGAGCAGCAATCTGTATCCACTTGCCCACTGCCAACCTTTTTTTCTATTATGTATATTATACAATAGGTAGGTTATAAATGTAGTCGTTTGAATTTAAGCAGTGAAAATAGTTAATCAGTTAAGCCACCCACTTTTCTTTTACCACAAGCAAAATAAAATACGTAGGCATAAGAACAACCTATATATGTGTCGCTGACACGAATAAACGTTCAGTCGGAGGCGGCGGTGGCATTTGCAGTGAACCGTGAAGCAATTACGGAATTTGCACAATGCTTGCGTGTGTACAGCAAATGGTGTATATTCTATATATGGTGGTGTATTTTAGAGAGAGAATATCGGCGGCAGTAGAAGGGTATTCCTTATACTATAGTGTATGTGCGCGTATAGTATAGGACCAATTAGTAAAGGGGTAAATGGGTCTTTTGCAAAACACACTGGTGGCAATTAAACGCGACGTATGGGTGGACGAGAAGGAGGAGTGACAGGACGCGGAAAAGCAGGGACAGGATCAGGACGAGGAAAAGGCTAAAGGACCGACGAGTGTGTGTGTGTGTGTGTGTGTGTGTGTGTGTACGCCACTATTACATGCCCCCCTCCCTTATCGTCGTTAGAACCGAATTTATAGACGGATTAAAGGCGACTCTTCAATATATAAAACGAAAATGACGACCTTTCGTCCCACTTGCGGTGCGCCACTGTACACGCATTTGACGGGATTAATCTCTTTTGATCGTCATTTGCGCAAGATCAGATGATTGCCAGTACACAGATTATGCATTTAGGCACCTACACCGGCTATACCTACCTATAATATGGCTGTACACCATGAATACCACACCCTCACACACACACACACATCATATCCTCAGATAACAGTTTCGATGGGCACCTTACGCTTTCTTCTGGTTCTTAAACTGGTGGTCTGCTACTTTTCTTGCACTACATTCAAAATACGATCACTATATTACAAGCTGTATAATTTTCTTGGTTAAAACCATGTGCAGTAACCCACCTTATGGTTGTAAGTTTACAGCGAGCTCTATCTCGCTGCCCCGAGTTTTTTCAATAACATAAGTACCAAAATATAATATTATATCGTGATAGACGCGATACTCTTACAACGCGTAAAACATATTATTCTGTAGAGTTCAATGAAATTTAAATCTCGAGAGGTTTGGGGTTGAAAATCTGAAATAGGTCTACGAGATGTCATTAGATACAGAGTTGCATAACTCGTAAATTGTATATTATACGAAAAGTTGACAGATCAAGTCATAATGACAGTATAAGAAATACATCAGCCAAATGTAATTATATAGATCAAACCCTTGAGGTTAGTCAACTTAGTATATTTTTAAAGGATGTATACAACTTCATTAAATGAAATAGGTTGTTCGTAGAAGACGTTATGCATTTATGACTTAGATACGTTTAATGTGTATGATTCAGTGAAAATTATTACATCAGAATGAACCCGAAATAATTCAGAGAAAAATTGTTTAAATAAATAAGCTTTTTATGTGGTTCAAACTTTACTTACAAAAAGACTTATCAAATTTTTATTTTTACTGGAACTTTGGAGTATTGAAATTTCATATGAAAATGATAATTTCGTTGCTCTTCTTATACTACTATAAATTGTAGATAAATTTGTTAAATATTATTTAGAGGATTACCCTGTAACACTATTTGAATAAGAAATGAAAACTTTTAGTCCCAGTTGCGAATGGGAATGGATTTATTTTTTACTGTTTGGAAGAATGCAGACGTTCGTCAATTTAACACAACAAAAATCAAGACACTATTTATGAAAATAATGCTTATGCTTACAATATAAATATTAAATAGATACTATGTAGGTACACCCATTATAGCAAACCATTTAATAAGTGGCATAATTGTAAATTGACTATCATAATATTGATTGAAAGCAAACCGTGGAAGTTTTAAGTAAACGAATGCAAATTTATGTGGTACAAGTTGAAATTATTTCAATATAAACAATTTCAAATAAATATATCGAGATTCCGATTTATTAAACCTCAAGTCATAATATTTGATATTGGGTATCTTGTCTCTGCGACCATCAAATTCAGGAACCGCACTTGTTTTCGTGGGTCTTGGACATAATAAATTAAAATGTATGCATGGTTTCTAAATACCTTTAATACTTACATCCCAATATGGTATAATATTGTTACGTGGTAACAATTAAATTGTTGTGTACCACAGCTGGTATACGGTGCGTAATTGTGTATCCATATAGTGATAGGCTTGTACCAAACGGGGGAATGTGAGAGGATTTGGATATTCTACTTGAAAGTTAGTTGTACCGACTACAGTTTTACGTGTATATTTAAAATAAAACAAAATGTAATACAAATTATTTTATTTTACCGATGACCTGCCAGCAACAATACATGGAGAAAATGGTGAAACGAGACTTGTTCGGCAGACATTTTTCTAGCAGGTCGAACGGTTATATTATAATAGTTTTTGTTTGCTCATCAAAACTGAAAATAGTTATACCTATATAGGGTGGGACCTCCGTGATATGGTGTGGAACACCATTACAATACTATATGAGTGGACCAATTTTAGTGTTAAACAAAACACTTTCTTCTGAGCTAATAAGCCAGACAATCTCTTTAAAGCTGTTTAAAGAAAAAAATTTAACTGTTAGTCCAAAAAAATAACTAAAAAACTTGATATACAGTGCCAATTTGCAATTCTCTGTAAATAAAATCTTAGTTCGAATGTCTCTAAATTAACTAACGATAATAATCTTTATTATTTACAACTAATGTAAAAATGTTTTAAACACAAAAATAGCGACATAGATAAAAAGTAACTTATTACTTTTATAAAATTTAATAAATACTAGTGATGGATTTTTTATTTAATTCAAGTTCAATTACAACAACTAGGTAGGTATAATAATATAATATGTATCTACCTACTGCATACATTACGCATACAATTAATCAATATTTAATTTAAAATGTCAACTTAAATGTATGTAACTAAAAATTTTCATGGCATAATATATTGAAACATAGTTTGATGTAAGTAAAGGAGGGCCTTTGTCCCGGTATATTTTAAATAATTTGTTTTCCCAGAAAATAACACATTAACCTATATCAGAGTACAAAAGGCTAAAGTAAATTAAATTTAAAAAAAAATGTTTTCAAAATTTTTATCGTAACAAAACATTTTATTTTTACGCGTATTATGGCACAGGGTAAGTAGGTACATAATAATTTACCGAGCACTCAAAACTCGAATACACTATTTAGATATGTCGTATACGCCACGCAAAGGCTTGACGTATACAACAGATATCTTTCGGTTTCCGATTCTCTAACCGTCAAACAAGTAAATTATCGATACCTGCTGTATGAACTTTATTTAAATTATTCTTTTGGTGACCACGATGACGAGTACTGCACAAAAGATAATTAAACTAGGTTCAAACAGGTTTTACACAATACTACTCTAAAGTTACTTTACTCTCTAACAACTGACCACGATAACAAGTACTGGATGTTTGAGAGTGAGATATCTTTAACCTAGGCAAAGTCTTACTCTTTCTCGACTGACCACGATAACGAGTACTGGACGAGAAAGTAAGTATTACAGTGTCTTAATATCTTTTTCAAAAGTGTTTTTCCACCGCCAACGTCTCTTTACACTCAAGATAAAATATTCTAAAATAGTCGCAAATAAAACAGTAACACTTGGTTAAGGGAATTAAATATAATATATTAAATAATATCAAAAAACAAATAATAAAAAGAAACGTCAAAAAACTGCTTGTTAGCCACGACAATGAGTGATCCAAAAACTGAACAGCCCCGCTCCCGTCGCAGACGTCGCCTTATGTAGTGATAGCAATTTTGCTGATTCGGCTTTATTCAATTTTGCATCATTGTTTTGATTTTTTATAATTTTGTTATGTATATGTACAACAGATAAAAGACTTGTCAGTGAAGGGACAACATTTGTAACAAAAAAAAAAAAAACAGAAATCATTAAATAACAGTTTTAAAATTATACTGGTCACCTTAAGGTTGATAAACTCCAAACTATACTAATTTATAATAATATTTTCTGTATTTTGTTCTAAGTCCCGTGTGATGTGCTGCCAGTGACCAAAGACAGAAACAAAACAAACACGTGGACAGTATTATGGTGGGTTTTGAGCTTGTGGTATTAAATTTGAAGCAGTAATAAATCATCGCATTAGAAAACGATCTACGGATAGCTTAGTTGAAACCACACTCAATAATATTTACTCGAAACTTGTCACAGTTGTCAGTTTCTAGTGTTTTTATGTGTAGAAAAACTGTTGGAAGACCACGATAGGACTTCTTCATTACCTACCATATCATGGACTCAATTAACATGCATTTGATGATTTATTAAGCGTTTGGACCACGCTTGACTCCTGCTACACGAAACATTGTCCACAAATTTAGATGAATAAAAAATAAACCATTTCAGTTTCTCTTAGAATATAAAATAATAATAATTCTTGTTACCTCGTTTATGCGTCAACAAAATTATCTACGTAATATTATACATAGACACCGTTCATGTATAATGATATATAAGGATGGGTGATTCCAAATTAAGACAGTTCAGTACAAGACTTAGGCACACTGATCCTGGAAGCCGGGTAAGTAAGCGGAGCCCGATACGATACTTTAGACCGGTTGATCGTGTAAACCTGATCAAGGACGAGTATATACGGACCAGCTGGTCACGGAAATCTGGTCTTGAGGAATGGATACTAAATATTTTACCTATGTATGATGAGAGTCAAAGACCAGTCCCAGCCCCTTGGCTCTTTATACATTTTTATCAGAAAGCACTAACGGAATGGGAAAAAACACATTCAAATAAAGTATACAAATTATAGAGAGTAGCACCTAAGGAAAATCGATTTTATCGTTCATTACGAGGCGAGGACATGAATTGTTATATACCTATATGTGTGGTATATTTTGTTATTTAATATATGTTTTAACAATAAACGATGACAAAAACAGATTCGTTATTTCAGATTGTTCATAATGTAGAAAAAAAATTTTTTGTCTCCGTATTGCTCCCCCTCGTCGAATATGCCTAAATTAAATCAACGACAGCGGAGCACCGTTTGTAAGTAGGTACACCGATTCACGTCGCGTTTGAATCCAGATGTAAGACAACAATCGTTGGCCAAAAGAACGTCTCAGCGTACACATAAATGTGTATAATGCATCGAAAACGACCAATAAATTATGGTTAAACTATAATAACCACGTCGTGTGCCAATTTATAATGCTATTATTATCTCGAGCAGAAAGCGCTCTGATCAAAATGTAAACGACGCCAATGAAATATTACATTATTCTTCTTTTTTTCGAGCAAAACCATTTTCCACTCTCCGGATTGGTGTACTCGTGTTATATAATAATATAATATTATGTTCTCTTTCGCTCCTAAACGACATAAAATTATCGGAGTTTTTTTTTCAATCACATTTACCGCTCCAAAACCGACGGTATACGTCCTCCCGTACGAGTATAATATCGTTTATGGTTTATTCGTTCGATTTCTACGTGACATGTACACATTATTACATTTACGCTTCTCTCGGTGTTAGAACAAACAAAATCATGTACGCAATTACTAAATATCAAGACACTCTTTGATGGAAAGCAAAACATGTTTCAATGTTCAATCTACGAATTGCATATTTTTTTTTTTATATATACAAACTGTTTAGAACAAATTAAAATTGTAAAATTATTAATAAACTTGTATCACTGTTTGACACAGTCTTATATTAGTTTACAATATTCCAATTATTTCCTATTAAAAAATTGTCAATGTTCGAATGATAAATGTTACAAACAATTTATCCGTTTAGGAATATATTGATCGTACGGGAATAATAAATAATAACACACATGTACCAATGCATACTACTGGTACAAATTATTGAGAGTGATACACTAAACTGTGCACTTACGTTTGTTTTTATTGTACGACAATAATATCACTAGTCGTACATTTTTGTTTCGAGTTAGAACAATTTGCAATATAATATAGTTTCCAGTTATTTACACTGTGCAGATGTTCAGTATTATATATTATGACATCATTGTATATTTTGGTATGTGTTTCATTAAGATAAACGAATTTTTTGAAACATTCCGTTTCATTTCAAAAAACCGAAGTTTTTCCTATTTTTATTTCCATTTATTATGGAGTTCATTTGAGTATTTTTTATCGGAATAAACACTGATAACTCGATTTATTTTTTGATATTATATGAATTAAAATAAAAAACGAAGTGAGTTGAATGACTTTATTCCCGTGGAGGGTCAATATCATTATATTATTTAACTGTGTTATTTTATAAACTATCTATGTATTATTCCCTTTACGATTGCGTGGTATAAATAAGATTTTCAGTTATAACCAAGATGCATAATATTGTTTTTACATTCATTTTTTTTATGGCAATATTACATTTCTTGTGAATTCCAACAACAAAAGAAACACAAAGTACAGTTTAAATACATTTAAGGTCAGAATATATATATATATAATATTTATAAAAAAACACTGTTTCATAATCAAAAATGTAACAATATGCGAGACACTTAGACAATAGTATAATAAATAGGTGGTAATAAACTAAACTAATATTTTAGTTAATCAAGACAATACGAGTTAAGGGGTTATTTATATTTTGTAAAAATATTACTATAACTAGTTATATTGATTTCATGCCCCAAAATAAACGTCATGTAAATATTAAAAAAAAAATGTTTTAATACATCTTACTTATTGTGTGTTAAAATAATGTCAAATTTTATAGTTATAACTTTTAAGTAAGTACTATTATTGTAACATTTTTTTCATATACACAATTGTAATCACAATGAGCCATTTTATCGATAATACACTATTACTTGAAGATTAAATGTGATTCTATTGATCTTCTGTTTTAAATATAACCTGCATGAATGCATAATATAATATTATAATTTACGATATTATTCTTGCCACGTCATGTGGTCATTTAATTTGATTTCATAAAACGACACAGATTCGCCCTATTTAATTTCTCTTGAGTTAACTGACATTTAAATATTTTATCATAATGGATGTTTTATTAATTCAAAAATAACATGTTGGACATCCAGACACGAATTCTCAACTATTTTGAGTTGATTTCAAACAAACTTTTTAAAAAGTTGGGCAACAAGTTTATAAAGTTTTAACAGGGACTATAATTCAAAAACATAATGTTATATGTCATTCATGACCAAAAGTAAAGTAAAAAAATTACCCGTCACATGAGACGTCTCTTAGCTTAACTTTTAAAATGATTGTATTCATTAACATGACAAAATTCTAAAATGAACTATATATTTCAAGGATAATTAAAATGGACAAACTTTTAAAGCAAAGTGTTAAACAGAAACTGAAGTGAATGGTGATCATTTTGAAAAGTATTTTTAGCTAAAAATTATTTTGAAAATGAATAAGTGATGTCAAACAAATTGACTCTTAGTAATCAATTTAATTAAACAAAATGCTTAAAATTAATAATCACGCTTCAGTGCCTAATTTATTTTAAAAGTTTCAAAATAATTTTCATTTATGATTTTTAACGTTATGATACAATTCTCACATAAAGTTTTCATTAACTAAAAATTATTAATTGTAGAATCATTTTAATATGTGAAAATGGTTAAACAAAAAACTTAATTGATACCCTAAAAGTCAAAGATATTTATAAAGTATACACTAAAAATTCCATTTTAAAGAAAACGTATAGGTACCCCATTTTACTTTAACTCAATTTTATATTATTTTTTGCTAGTACATTTTATTAATGGAAATGTTAGGAAGATTTATTTTCAAGATATTATTTTGAACCCAATCCCAAGTAAGGCTTTTACACCTATCTGTAGGAATTTTAAAGCCGACCTTCCAATAGGACTTTACGCATTGTATCAAGCCAATCCGTCTAGTGTGGTTTACCAGGAGCACAAATATATTATATACAAAATATAAGTGAAGTCTGAAAAAAAAATATAAAAAATGAAGAAAATAATTCATTTTTTTTCTTGTAAAATAAAAATGAAGGTCTTATAAACACCAGTAAAAAAGTGTTATTTATCCCATGTTCGAAAAATTCATTCCTATATGTAAGTTGGATTTAGACTTAAAACTATAAACGATCGTTGTTGAAATAAATTAATTTCGAAAAAATAACCTCTACCATATTGTACATTTCATTTTTCATAAATCATATAGTGTGGTATGTTATGTACAACTGAAGTACACAATATGCAATTATAAGCAATTAAATGTATATAATATATTAATCATTTCATGAAAACAATTTTTAAAAAAACTAATTAAATATTGATTTATTATGATGGAATACAAATGGAATAATCGATGAGGTAAAAATATTTACCACCATATTCCAATTAAAAAATAAATTTGTAATTCCTTATTTTTGAATTTTTTATTAGATATTAAAATTTCAGTTATAAAATGGTTGTTTATGTCTCTAGATTAATTATTGTGGATCTACGAATGATTATTTTTCAGATCTAATCCTATATCATTCTATTTATATTGTTCATAAAATTATATCATCTAATCATATATAATTAATTTGTAAATTCTTATTATATTATGAAAAAGTTAACTATCTACCTTCAACACAGGCTATGCTTACAGAAGGCAAATATACATTTTCAATTAATTTATGTATTTAATAATTTTATGTGTTTAAATGTTTTGTATGTAAAATTGAACAAAACAATTTCAGACAATGTTGGAATTAGATTAATATTTTATTATCCAGTTAATATAGATTCCATATATTTTATAAATTGATTTTCACAAATATTAAATTTTAGGAATAAAATAAAAATATTATTTTAATAAATTATTATGATTTTACTGAAAAAGCAATAAAGTACCGTTTAATGTATCTAAATAATAAATACAAAGTATAGAGTCAGATAAAAAAATTTAAATAATGATTACGGTTGAGTGATGAGTGATGACATTAAATCTATAAGGAAGATATTATTAATTAATGCGGATTAAAATATTAATTGATGAATCGAAAATTATTTTCATACCTCATATAAAATACCTACCTAATAGCTATATTCTGTACACCAGCTGTGTCTTAAATTATAAACATTTTTTGGTTTTTCTTAAAGTTTTAATTAGAAATTATTTAAATTATATATATTAGACATAATATATAAATATACTATCTACATACTTCGGTTTGGTTATGTTCCTTTTTGCTGTTATAAATAAATGTATATCATATATACTTTTATATACTATAATTCACGATAAGCGCAGAGTAAATTAAACAAATAATTTAGGTATATCGAAAGATGCATACGTCGAAATAACTACTTCGTTAATGTTTAAAAAATAATAAGAATTCTTCTAAAAACCATTATTTTTCTTCGGAAATTGTTGACCGACAAAATACTTTGTGTGTCGGCCCCAGACAGCGGGTTATAAGTATCTATATTTAGTTTTACTAATCACAACCATATATTTTACTCTTTATACTTTATAGGTGGGTGCATTATTATGAGTCATCGTTTTGTTTCAAGTTTGAAATATGTATTTTCCTCTGTGGGCGCTTGACTGTAAGTTATTTACTAAAAATAATAATGTATAATAATATATATAATAATAATAGTGTATACACGCACACAAGCTGACACAGGTATTATAAATCATTTTAACACATTTTTAATAGATCTCATTGGATAGGTAATAATGAATTATAAACTGTGGTAATTGTGGTATGTTAACAAAATTTCTTAGTATCATAATATGGGCATTAAATCAAAATAAAACTATTTCTTACTTCTCTTTTATTTTTCTCGCATCCGTCCGCAATTTATTTCATATGTTTCTTTCTTTCACTGGACATGTTCAGTGGCATGCGCTGTTGACGTGCTGTGGAAAATGTATGTAATACATAAATAGCGAAAATGCGAAATGAAATCAGTCACTGTTCCGCCTTCGGTGTCTCGGTGTTGTATGGGTACTATTCACAATAATTTGAATGTGGGAAACTTAATGCGGGAGAGCCATAGATAATACGATCAAAGGTTTGGTTACCGTTAAAACGCTTAAAAACCAGTACGGTTAATTACACGCAGCGAATAACATGGCGTATCTCCTGTACATTGTCTTCCGGCTCGTGAGTTAGATAATAATAATATAACCATATCACTCTATTATTATTCACTTTACGACTCCTCCGAGCACGCCGAGATCTTCACCCCGATCCTCACGGGCAGAATGTCCTCCGTCCGTCCATCCATCCATCCACCGACACTGTCATTGTTTACCGAATTTGAGTGTAATTCTCGTGGCTTGAGAACAATTCCGACTGTTAAATTGTATTACAGTAATTATTAGACCACAGAAAATAAAGGTATCCAGTGTGTGTGTGTCTGTGTGTGTGTGTGTTTGTGTGTGTGTGTGGGTGTGTGTGTGTGTGTGTGTGTGTGTGTGTGTGTTATATACTGTAATCTGACAATAGGGTATGTTATAAATTACGACCACACCATGGTGACGGTGCGGGTGGTTATAAGGGTGGTTTGGTGGATTTTGATAATTCTCGTCGTCGTCGGCGGTGGCGGTGGTGGAAGCGATGGCGGAGGCAGTAACTTTGTTAATCCAACCCGAAGGACCATTGTCCGAAACACAACACAACCCAAACCCCTTTCTACCTCCTTTATCGTGACTCAATTTTTTATTATTATTATTTTAGCACCTCTCCAAAGTGAAACCAAATGTTTCAAAAATATTTGCATTTGGTTATTATATTGTACTAGGTTTTAAACAAAAATCTCAAAAGCGCTTTTCAAGCCGATATTTTCCCAGTACCTACGTATCTAAATAATACTTTAAAGAACTCATTTATCAAATAATAATAGATTTACATAATGTTTATGTGAAACATAATTCAGTAAAGGGTTGAAAATAAATGTATAGTACTAGCAACTGAATGTACGTATGCAAATTCATATTGAATTCATATAAAGTAATTTTAAATAATTTATACTGTAACAAACTTAAACCTCATATTATAAGAAAAGTAACATTTTAAATTATCAAACATTAACAAAATTGCTTTAAGGTTTAAACACATCAAAACTTCATGATATACGTACATTAATGATTAACTCTAATTCATAGTTAATTCTCAATCACTAGTTTCTACATAATTGCATGTGATAGAGTATATTTCATTTGTAATTCATTTAAAAAAATATGACAATAAACCTTTTTTCACTGTAGTGTTATTAATTTTAAAATAATTTTTTTATGTATTATTTGAGTTTACTTCAACATTTTAATCATTCATTAATTGTAGGTTTGTATGTCAATTATTAAAAAAAAAATAATATACAAAATAAAAATGTATAAATAAATAAAAACTAAATTAGATTTTATAAAATATAATAGGTATAAAAATAAACTACACATGATATTTCTTGAAACGCAATAAAAAATAAATCAGTTTTAGTGCCTACCTATACTATCATCACATTTAGATTATAATAAGGATTCCGATATTTACTCACCGAACTTGAAAGTTGAAAACTCGATATGGTTTACTAAAAACTACAGCAGTGTACCACGTTGGCGCTGAAGTCATTAAATCCTCTTATAAGACCTACCCTAAAGGCCAGAAGACCTCAAAGTTTATCGATGCAGTATTGTTTAATAACCTTTCTACCGCTACCACCACTCACGATCCCTAAAATATCAACTCAAGCTCAAAATATTTGTGCGCTGTGTTTAACGATGGCAAAATAGAGTCGTGCACTGCCCATATAAACTTCTACGAGTACACCAAACAAAATCCACGGCGAGCTTACAACATTTCCGATAGGACAAAAAACCCCTGTATCGATTGATATACAAATTATTATTGGACTTTGTATGGTGAGCTAGTTGGTCGCAGTCACTAATGTGTGCTGAAGTTAAGCACCGTCCGTCGTCTCTGGCTCCCAGATGGGTGACCACTCGATTTCTTATCGACGAATTCTCGTCCCCCGTGAAAAACTCCGAATCACGTGTTTCTCAACTGACCCCATACCCCCCAACACCCAAAACAAAAATGCTAACATAGTTTCCGATGCATAAGATTGATTAAAAGATCTTAAAAAGATTTGAAAAAAAAACAACTATTATTAAAATATAAATTTTACTAATATGCTCATCTCTACTCCTTAGAATAATATCCATGATAATAATTTAATAGGTATTATTTATTATATTCGAGTAACGATGGACATGGAGCACACTGTGCAGGGCAGGTAGGGATTGTATAGGAGTATCATAACACTCCCTTATAGATAATATTCATATATTGGATATCTCAACGTCGAGGTAGATTAATATTGAGGATCCCTATAAATCGGCTATGATGTAATAATTAACATAGGTACCATACCCATGAATAGTGGTGACGTGTAAAAAATGCTATCGGTTAGACAATGGGGGGGGGGGGGGTGGCATAAGCCTTACCTATGGCTTATTACTTGCTCGGTAGGTAAGATATGTTGCGATCTGACATTTTATAGTGGATTCAAATATACCGTTTTGCATCACCTCTATCTTAAGGGCTTCTGCTCCTCCCCCCCTCCCCTCCCATTGACTGTGTTATGGTATAAATCTTTTATAATAAAAGGAACAGTAGAGATCTTATATTTTTAAAAACTGTTATAAAGAAATATTTTGTGTATTACCAATTATTTATAGAGGTTATTACGATAACGGGATGTATAATAATAACGACCTATAGTATAATGTAACAGATATCAAATTATGATTTATTTTGTTGAGCCCCCTTCCCATTGAAAAATCCTGGGACCGCCACTATATAATAGTATACTACATATTATTTTTTTTAAGCATTATTCTTGATCTTGAATTTTTTTTTTTTAACCTGTGTGCGTTTTCGTATTATATAATTTGTTTATTGATTTTATGTAAGAAAAAAGTTTGGCTTATTATAATATGGATAGTACATACTAAATACTAGCTTGATATATTTTCGCTATTTTTTCAATTTATTCTAAAAATCATTTAGAAGTGCTACTTATATAATTTTAGTTATACATTATACATGTAATACAGGTATATATTTATTATTAGTAAATTATTTCAAGGGAAAGATGGTTTCGGCTCCAAAATTATAATTTTAGGTACTATAGATAGAAATACTTTTTAAAAATATGCGCCCCCCCCCTCCCTCCTAAAAAAAAAATTAGTAAAAATGACTTCTTAATACGCCATTAGTTAGGAGGGAATGTTTAAACAAAAATGTGTATAATTTAAACAATTTATATCAACCTTTTAAAGCATAATTTATTTATTTTTTGACTTAAGTCTACATCTGTACCTACCTATGTAATTTAATTCAGTTGGCCAATTTTGTTCCGTTGAAATTACTTCCATAAGATTATTAACAAATGTTGGATGCTCAGACAATTTAAATAACAATTTTCTCACAGCTAAAGAAGATAAATATGAGATCCTATAATTTGACATAGTATATCTTTAAAATTATTTGATACGTTGTTATTGATCTCTCACTTGATGTTCTTCCAATCGGAGTAGCCTATACCAGTTGAATAATTTTCTTAACTTCACGAAAATAATCGAATAATATATATTTGTATTTTATTATCTGAAATTATAGAAATTATGTTGAAATTACAATCGTACATCATTAGTATTACATATTATTATAGTATTATATTTTCATTCGTAGTTACGAAATAAAATAAAAATTGCATTACTCCACAACACGGGAAACTAAATTACTAAAATATCATGTTTAGACGTGATACTTTAACTCTTGCATATAATTGGTAATGACCTGCATCAATATCCTCCCACTCCATAGTGTCATACTACGGTCAACAATAATGAAACAAAATCAAATTCGTCTCTACCGATTCGACATTGACAAAGAAACGGTGATTACGTTATAAATAAAATATTTTAAAAATCATAGTTGGACACATACTTTAAGTATAACTGTTATAAAATATTTAATTTAAGTCGAAGGCAAAAACTATTTTGTTTTATGGAAAACTCTAAAACAAAAACTCGTTCCAAATTAAAAACGATCACTCGAAAAACGAAAATCATTCCACATCAATTGTGCTGTATCGTGTTATTATTATTATTATGTGTCTGAAGAACTTTGTCGACAGTGTTGTTTGTTTTAATAGGAGCGGCACTTTGGAGAGGACTGTTGTCCGCATTTGCATAAACGTTCACAGTTAGGTTTTTCTTTTTTCCCTCGAATCCCTGCGGAGGCCATGCTGTATTGTCTCCAGTAAGTGTGGAAACAATGAAAGGGTGAGAGCGAGATAGACATACAAAAAAAAATTATATTTGCAACCGAAATTATAACTAAACGCGACGACATTTGAATGCACAAAAGGAAAAGGGACTGACCGCCAGCGCACGTACTTTGAATTTATTATTCAATGGACCTTTTCGGTTGGTAAAGGCCATGGAGAAGAAACCCCGGAGAGGGTATGCATTTGAAGAAAAGCCTGTTCTGGAGGGTGGCGAGTACAAAAATTCTGTATATCACTAGTCACAATGCATGAAAAATAAATAATTTCCCCAAGTTTAATTTCTTCCATTATTATTGTAATTTATTAAAATTGTTTGGGAAAAAAACATTTTGTTCGAGTTTTGGAATGTACATTTCATTGTATTTATCAATAAATAAACGGTTAAGACGGGTTTTATTGTGGCGATTTATTGCAGGACTATTATAAAGGAAATCTTTGATTTATTGCGATAACGCTGCGAATTTATGTGTGTAGCAAATAAATATTCGCATGACAAAATCAGAGTAAGTTCTAGTAACAGGCGATTGATCGCTGTTATAATTATTTAATTATCTATGCTTAATTTAAAGGTAGGTGCGCATTAAAACAATAGTATGACATAATATAATACATTAATGTAATGCTAGTAAGATATACATTTTTTGCATCTAAAAAGTTGACATCTATACTTTTGATTGGCTCATTTACTTCTCACGCTAATCACTATATACTACATCGAATGTATACTATCATAATTTATGCAGTATAATTATACTGAGACTGGTGTAATCTTGAAGCCAGCAGATAGATATTTTGAAATTCGTAAGAACACACATTTTTAATTTGACACTAAAAACGTTTATAGACGAAAAATAATCGTGGGTACTATATTTTTTCTATATTATTTCAAATTTAGGAGATGCTAATGTAACTTTCTTAGGTTAAAAACAACTAAGTTTTTTATCATACAAAAATTTACCAAAAATATCGATAGACACTAAAGAAAAGGATATTTAGAACTACAGAAGTAGTCAGCTGTACGTAATTTCTCAGTTCAGTGGTTCTGGTCATTTTATCGTATTTCATTACAACATAGAGAGACTGCAATTGTGAAGTTTCGTAAGTATATTGAAGACATTCTTTAGTCTTTAGAAACCACGTATAGAAAACTAAAAGCGAAGATTCAATTATTTTTTCCCCATACTCTTCACTTTCAGCAAGTATAACCGCCTTTTTTCAGACTCGAGAGCCAGTAATTGTAGAATAGTATATATAGCTATTTTTTATTTAATCAATTCTATTGAACTACAAGTACTACAAATTCTCAATTAATATGTAACTTTATATTTATTTAGTACAAAAACTAAATTGTCTAAACTTCGCAGATGATTTATTGGGAATATCATTACATAAAAATACATGATCTTTACGTATTACGTATAACAGGTAAATTCTTACATAATACGCAAGCACATTCATAAGAAACAAATACCTCGTTACATGGTTGCATTCATTGTAACAAATAAGAACAATATTTATATAAATATTTAATATTTTTTTTATGCTTGAAGGAATAATGCAGTAAAAAGAAATGCAATCCGATGTCATATTATATTATTGTAATATTATAGTAGAATATCATTAAACTATAATTAATTTCTTGATTACAGAATTTTGTGAACCTTATATCGATACTAACAACTAAAATAAAATACTTAATAATAGATAACACTGTTGTTTTTCATTTATTTTATAATATTGTAATGGATTTAAAACTTGCTTTAGTTCGCTACCTTGCATCAATGAACTGGAATCAGTCTAGTGTCAAATTTATCATAGAATATAAAACATTTCGTCATAAAAAATTTTAAAACTTACATAATTCCATGATAGTAATACTATAATAAACGAAATGCATGCAAAATTTTAGAATTGTATATTTAAAATAGGTAAGTAATAATCTATGAATAAGTTGCATACTTAAATATAAAAGGAAAATTCTAAAAGTTATTAATGATATTTAAAAGAAAATTATATTCTAATTTATTATATACATTTTGTATTGCAATTTTATTTATGTTATACGTCTACTTTACTGAATACTCTTTTTCTTAATTCCTCAACTCATAATTCTCTAAAAGCATTTCAGTAAATATTTTCTTGAATAGATAACAACGTAATTTATTTAGTACTCTAACTTCCAAACACTTGTCAATGATATGTTATTAACATTATGTGTGTAAAAACAAAATACATTTTCTCAATAATATACGCTGATATTGTAGTTGTTATACACACGGATAGCCGGATCACGGCATAATTTTTCTTCATTATTAATTCAACAAACTGCCTTCTGCACTCGGTATGCTCTTCTATTTTCAAAATTAAATATACATAAATCGGTATAGAACACCAATGGTTTCTCGCAATAAAGTTTCAAATAAACATAATTTCAAAATGCGATGTTTCAAAATGTTCTGCCAATTAGTTTTTATAGTTACAGTGTATAGGGCATAGGTAGCACCTGTATACGTTATTAGCATTTCAGTATTAACTTTTTGATTAGGGCTCAACCACCAAGCAACATGGTCGTATAGAAATAAAATATGTGACATTGTTCAAGTATAGACAAATAATATAATCAACATAAATATGACGGAAATGAAAACATAATATTTCGATTAAAAAAAGTAATAACTGATATTTTAGAAACCTTGCAACGTGTATCGGGTTTTGTAAATATACTTTTGGGCACTTAGCTAAATAAATAAACTTTTACATGTCTGTCATATACTAGTAGAAGTGCACGACGTGGGTGACGGTGATTATGCTCAAAGGTAATTTTGTTTGAATGTGGAACACAAGGTACGACGTTAACGACTTTTCTACGTGCTTTAGATGCACAACGGAAATGGATGGGTACATTATATAATATATCGTCAGCCAAGCACTGAATGGTTGCGTTTCTCTTATGCTAGTCTCAAACTCAGACGCACAATACAATATGATGCGCAACTGTACAATATTCACGAAATAGAGACAAAATATGGAGGAATAATATGTTATATAATATGACTCTAATGATGGACTTAATGCTTTTAGCACGATCTATTTTTTTACCCTTTAGTACTCTAAATGTCCCTATATTGCACATACGACGAGATTCAATAATAGCTGCAGCTGGTAGGTACATTTAAATGTGAACACATTAACGTCTAATGTATATTAAACTTTTGTGCCCGTATAAAACTATACAAAAAAAAAAAAATAATAATAATAAATAATTAATGGACGTACCTTAGTAGGTCGCTTAGGTATAAAAGTTCATAAAAACAAAATGTGCGACGCGATGAAAAATATGAACTCAAATTATACAGAGTGTTTGGACATTTTCGAGCGGCAGACTAAGAAAACCCCGGCACAGGCCCCACCCTCCACGGCGCCACCGACCACCGCCACTGCCACCCTGACATCACCAACACCTCCACGACCATCACGACTCGCTGCAACGCTATAAAAATTACTCTTACTAATACCGGCAATATACACAATAAAGCATTAAAGAGACATAAAAATCAATCCGTATAATTTCGAATAATTAATAATGTGTACACCATATAATAATATACAGTGCACGCTGCTCTGTAGGTACTATAATATAATATAAGTATACGAGATAAATATATCTCAGTTTCGAATAATTTTAAATATCTATCGTAAAACCAAACAATAAAATACCGGATACGAATATAAAATAATATCTCGATAGAGCTCTCAATAGTGATACAGTTTAAGACGTGTTATAGATTGAAACTATATTTCCCAGTCACGCGGAAATGATGGAAAATATTTTGCGCTAATGCGTACCTACTATCATTAAGGAGGGTATAATTTTGTTTTTCAACCTAAGTTCTACGTCATTATAACAACCCAAAAACAAGACGAACACAACTACAACCGTTCGCCGGAAAACAATTATAATAATAATACCGTTTCGTCTCTATAGTGACGTTCCATATGCTATTGCAGACTCTTTATTTGGCTTTTTTCCTATTGTTATCGTAATAATAAATATGGCTGGTATACATCGGATACGATATGCACATCGACCCGACAATAAAGTGTCAACGGAAAATTATGTTGGAACTGGAACTTTCATATTACGCGAACGACATATCAACGTCACTCACTTATATCAAATAGAACATGAACGTGAACGAAATTGATATTTTTAAGAGTGGCTAGAGCAATACTTGTTTTCTCTCCAAGACCCGAGAGCAACATAGTTTTCCACATTCGTGGGAAATATATTTTGAAAAAAGTGATTTTTGACTTTTTGAGTAATCTTGAAGTACGTAAAATCAACTTTTACAAAAAAAATGATAGAACAAAATATTTTTTAGGGTATCGGGTATTGATTTTATGCTTTATTGTTATTTGACATCAATTTATTTCAATGGTAAAAATAAAATAAAATGTGTGTGTTAGATTATGTATACGGAGATCAAATTGTTTTGAGTTAAAATTCAAACAAATTGATGTGATACTACCAAAAATATTATTCTTTATAATTTTTGTGACTAATGGTTTTACTCTAAGCTAACTAAAAAAAAAATTGGTTTACATGAACGCGTTTTGTCTATGTTGCTCGTGGGCTAGAGAGAGAAAACAAACAGTACGCTGACATCCTCATAAGACACTTTTTTAAATTTGAATGACAATTTTTAGGTTGTTCAATTAAAATGCCTTTATATATTATTAAAATGTAATATAGTTTCGACATTTTATTTAAATGGCAGTATCCAACATCGACCAATTCATATTGTTATACAATATTTAAGTTGTTTTTTAATGTCCATACAATTTTTTTAAATACGCTTTTTACGGGTTGGTACGTGGTACGATTTTGGCTATTAAATTTGATATTTATCTTATGCATGTTAAGACTTGTGTTATAAAATGACCTACTATTTTATATCGGAAATTCATTATATTTTTTATAGTTGATACTTGATAGTTGTATTGATCTATAACTAGGCACAGAAAGGCCACAATTTTGACTACCTAAACAATTTAAATTTCTAGTTAAATCAGAATCGGAGCTGCTTCAGCCGTCGAGTATACAAAAATTGAATATTTAACAGACATCGGTGTTGCGTCACTGTTTCCATAACACAATAATATCAAAAACAGTCTGGGCTACATGGCAGGATATTTGTCTTTTGAGAAAAAATGCTTAAAAAGACGTTTCCGCGTTATCGTTTATAGTTTCGTTACGGTAATAGGTATATATAATAATATATATTGTGCGTACAAATTACAAACACACACGGATATTATTATAACAACTCGTCTGTTGTCGCAGTATAATGTCGAAATTCACAACGATTGTAGTATCACCGTGATTTCCGGCGACATTCGATTTCGAAACGGATTCGAGAATAACATGTATATACATACCTACTGTGCAGTGTGCACACACCTAATTTACAATACATTTAACACCGTCGACGAGAAACTTTTCGTCGTCTGCACCTCGGGAGACCGGCTTTGAATTTTGCTTTGCTCGGAAATTTAATAAATAACTTATACTACACCGCCGCCGTGTCGGTCGATAGCCGCAAATTGGATTCGCGAGCGGATTATGCGCTATATATATATATATGTATACCTTTATTTGCGTTAAACTTTAAAGGACCCTCCATACACCACGTCTATATACGTATATACCAAGGTAACTATACCACTCGACGGCAACGTAATCGTTCTCCGGAGGACCATGGTCGTGTGCCCGTCGGGTTTACGATTGACCACGTCGGTTTTCCGCGGCGGAAAACATCACTTTTCGTGGTGGTCGTCGTCGTCGTCGTCGTCGTCGTCGTCGCCGCCGTTGTCAAGGCGGCTCGATATTATACGCAGTATCTCTCGCCGCCCTCCGAGAACGGGGCAAGTCTTATATTATGTATATTATCGTAAATCGCGAGGCGGACGGAATCGCGGTGTCGCCGGTGCCTCGTAATGATTAATTAATTGGCCGCGGGCCGCAAAACCGAGCTCGGGTCTACATCAAAGGACCGTCGGATTTGGCCACAGAAGAGATGAGGGGGTGGTGGTGGTGAACGAGGAGCGGCCCTTTGTGAGTCACTTGGCGGATTGACACCTCCAAAAGTCACCCCTACGACCGACACCCCTTTCCGGTAGGTAAGACAACAACCACCGAGAGAAACAATTGAAACCGCGCGAAGAGTGACCATTACAACTTAACGTACACAACATCAAATAGGTGCACGGAAGATACTCCGTCGTGTGATACCGAATTTTCGTAATTACAAAGTAGTCCAAAACCTTAATCCGCGGTTTTGGGTTCGTATATTTTTGACGTTTAACGTTCAAATAATCAAATGACTTATACGGTGGATCAAAATGTTACGGAATTTTTTTGACACCGTTCAACTGTCATATTTACTGTGCATATTGCGAGTTGGTATTCACAAAGTTACAAACCCAGTCCTACGCACATAATTGTTTTTTAATATCATTATCAAACAGACCGTTGTAAATAAAAGTAGATTTAGGTCATACGAAATGATAAAAGAGGGGTCATATTACAAAATAATTAGGTATTTTCAGAAAAAGAATCACTTAAAACGAATAAATAGTACTCTCTGAAAAAGGAATGAAGAATTTCATTAAAAACTCGTACAGATGTAATTATTTATACATGATGCTAATAATGAAAATGTTTTCTTTTATAAAAAAAAAATAATATTCCATTTCAATATTTTTATCTTTCAATTTAAAAAAAAATTCATATAATATTATTTAACTATTTGAGTGTTCAGAACTCTATGCTGTGCTCCATGAATAAAAAATGTCTCTTGATCTTCTCGTTGCAATGTATAAAATTAAAATATCAGTACATCAACATATAAATAAAAAAAAAAAAATGATTTTAAATTAGTGCATTTTTAAGCGTAGGGTAATAAGAGGATATCCTCAGAAGTGGATTGGCCCATTATTATTATATTGTATATATTATTAGGGTGATTATCCAGATGGTCAATAAATTACTATTATCATTGTTATAATGTTCCATAGTCAAACCAGGAAGTGGAAAACACTCGCCGTTTTTCGCCATTAACCTCACATAGTAACTCGATGACTCAGGCATGGACTTATCCCCCCCCCCCCCCGTCCAGTAGGTATAGCACACACCATACAGACGGATGATTCGACGGGATTTCGCAAATGAAATTCACTTTTGGTGCTTCGGATCGCCTGGCCGTCAAAAGCAGCAGAGCTCGTCCACCGAGAAAAAGTTTTACGCACACACGCATACTTAAAATACCTACCATAGTACCATCATGGTACCGATCTAGTACGTAAACGATTCTGTTTACAAGTCCATGCTGATACACATAGTTTTGTCGACAGAAATAAAATATTATGGACCAACGGATATGATACGCATATATACAGCTAGTGCGATTCACTGATAATTCCCATCCCCGTACTCGTTGGAATATTGATCGAAATCACGTGATGAACAATTTACAGGAAAAGGGTGATTCTCGTTCGTGAAACGAAGTTGATATATTGCCACGGGACGTTAAAAATTACAAGTGAAATCTAAGTATTCACAAATATGGTTATTTGGTTCATTTAAAAAGTTCGAAAATCGTAATTCGAGTAATTTATTATTAAAAGAAAAATAGGAGTGAGAATTTTAGGTAAATCACCCCAATCAATCGGAATATGTTGTCTAGTAAAATGCATATAACCGTTAAATGGCCACTCCAGCTTAAGTGAGTAATGAAATGTTAACACAATTACATGTAAATTATAATATTGTTGTAACTACATTGCATTTCTAAAGGCTGACTAACCATCCATTATTCGCGAATATGAGGTTTCTGAATGTGATATTTCACATGATCATAACAATAATATTCATATATTTTAACGTCTCATTATATGAAAATATTTACCACCATTATTTATTATAATGAAGATTAATATTGTCAAGATTACAGGATTATAATCTAAACAAAACATCTGATTTGTAAGCTACCAATTATTTTTGAGTACATGCAAAACCCTTCGGGAAAAGTTTCAGAAGTTTTTTAATAGCTTTTTGCTTTTAAATTATTGTATGGATGATTTTCTATTAACCGTATTCTTTACAACTTTTTTCCATTATAATAATATTTGAAAAAGCTATATGTTAGATCATTTAAAAGTTGAACGGTCTTGGAGTACAAATTAATATTTTAAAGGTATAAAGACAAAATAAAACTGTCCTTAGCCAAAAAATTGAAAATATTCTGTAGATAAAAATTAATGTATTATTGTATTTGGTATTACTGAGCTAAATCCTATCTGCAATTAGTTTTATTAGGGGTTTAGCTGAATACCGAAAACGATGTCGAACATTGTTAATTTTGAGATTTGAAAAGTGTTATTGGTTATAAAATTTAAACCACAAGGATTTAATGTGTACAAACAAATAACACATATTTTCGGGATCGCTTTTAAAGTTACAAAAACCATATTATAGTGTATATTATAATATATTTGTATTATTTGTATAAATTAATAACTTAAATAATGGTAATCATTACCTATTGTTTATAGTATTCTATAATGTTATGTTATATAAAATAACGTCATAAAAAAAATTAATTGATAAACTTTATACTAATTCAACATTGTGTATTATAATAAAATGCTACTAATTATTTGTAAAAAAACAAGTATTTTTACACGATATTACTGGTTGATTTGATCAAGAAATTCACTACCAAACTCTATTCATACAATAAAATTATTTCTATTCAATTTCGTATTTTCCAACGGTTAATAAGCTTATTATTTATATTTTCAATTAACGTGGGTAATTGGTACTATTATTTCATTGTGTTCGGAGTAGACGGTCCTATTTTTTACAAAGTCTATATCTGCTGATTATTATACATACAAACTTTAAAACCAGTTTCTACTTTTACAAATCAAAATGTAAAAAATACATTTTTCCCAATCATTTTAATTTGGATTTTGGGTCCTATTGTGTATCGCAAAAAAATGTGAAAATATCTCTGATGAATTATAGTAGATGCCAAGTGTACACCGTGTGATTTACTCATTACGGATGTGTTCAATTGTAAATCAATGAAAAATCATTGCATTCAAAAAAAAGTCTTATCATAGATACTAGAAAGTCTATATCAATTTTCTTTTCACATCACTACAACTACTACTGTTGTCTATTTGAATCAAACATTTATAAAACGCTCCATTCATCCATCATTATTATCACTCACTCCTGTTTAATAAATCACAAATTAATTATTACATACCTTTTGTTTTCTCACCGATCAACTGAATATTGTTTTCTTTAACTGTCAGAACAATAAATTGTTTACCGAAAATTCAGAATTTATTTTAAAATAAATATTACTAACTAGGTACTAGCACAATGTTGTATGCACATCTCGCTAAGAAATTTTTATAAAATATCAAATTGTTCTATTTATATTTTATATTTAAATTTTATATTATTATTACAATTGCAATGTCCGTCAAATTGAAAACAGGCTATTAATTGAAATGTTATTTTTAACTAATGATAAATAAAAATGTTCTTCTTTATAAAAAAATATTATTAGAAACACGGTGAAGCATTAATTTCTTTAATTAAATAAAGTGAACTGCATGAGTAGTTAGCTTAACATAACTTGGCAGAAAACATACTTTTATCGTTATTCATTTAAAAGTTACTAATAATTTTTTCTTTGAAATATGATGATTAGCATTATTAGAACAGTCTAAAGTTTTAAAATTTGAAGTACATATTTTTAATTTAAAAAAAAATACCAATTTATTTAGATCTAATATATTTTGTCCTCATATTTGCATTATTTTCTCTTGTATTCTCTTTTTATCCCTTACACTAGGACTTTTACCCCTTTGGCTGTGTCTTTCGATCCTTAAATATCCCTGACCCTACCCTACTCAACAAGCTGGAATTTCATCTGTACTGAATTTCTTCACAAAGGCAAATGACATTGTCCTTGTAATCCTCTTTTTGATAGGGTTCACTGGCTACATTGTTTAATACAACCTTGTATTAGATTATTATTATACTAGGTTTTTATGTATCGAGAAAAGTATTTTAAATTATCTATACCATAATTTTGCAAACTTTTTCTGTTGATATCTATTATATCTGTCTATTATTCGATTAAGTTAACATATTCTACATTAAAATCCTATAATAAATATTTAAATATTAAAAATTGTTATTGTTTTATACTTATGTTTTTTAGCTATTTTTAGTAATATTATTAAAATGTCTAAACATAGTAAAAAACTATTACTTTGAGATGTATGATTTTTCAGTACTATTACCATTGCTAGTTTTTTGAATATTTTACATAATACATATTTGATATAATTTATGATTGCATTCTTATAAAATCGTATATAACAAAATGTTTCACTCAGTTTACTTCATATTGTAATTGAATTTCAACACGGCTCTTTGATCATTTTTCGTACCTACTAACTTTTCGACCACTATTAGCTAGGGACTGAGATTACTCAATACCGTTTTATAAACATTTTAATGGGTGCAGTACCCTGGCACCCCAAGGTCAAACTGTTGAATCAATTTTTTTTTTATATTATGTGAAAATGAATAACCAATAAAAAAAATTAAGTGTAACCACCCTGTGGCAATGGAAAATAAATGTAGGTACCTATCAGTTCTGGGTACATTACATGAACATTTCTCAAGCACCACTTAGAGTTATAAAAATGTTTACTTTGTAACTGTAACTTTAAATACCTAATCCTCACTGAATACCGTTAATAAGGGTTGAGCAACCACTTTCAGTGGATAGTGAATCCATCTAAAAATCCACCATAGTATCATCAAAAATGTATAAAACAATAAAACACATACTAAACACATTATGATCACACGCCATTTTAAATTGTACAATATTTGCCTTTTCCAGGTTTCAGACCAAACTAATCTCTGTATATACCCTACCCTGATAAATGAATCATGTGACTGCTAATCACCGAAAAAACTATACACCCAATCCAAGAGACACTCATTAAACGAGTTACACCAAAGTTATTAAGTAATTATAAATTTCAAATACACGACCAAATATTGCCAAGATGAACAAAATTATACCAGTTACCAATATTGTTGTGTCTGAATTATGTACGGCCTTGTTTTTTTTGTTTAGTTATTTATTATGACTTTGCATGAGGTTATAAAAAGTTACATAAACGTCTGGTTTGTTGATTATAGTAAATATACATTTTATTTGTTTACTTACTAAATATTATTTGCATATTACTAACATGTTAACTGTCCAGCCAATTTATTTTACGGATCTTGTCACGAATACCTTGAGTATCATATGTGCCCTCAGTAGTTTCCATAGCTTGTATCATATAATATTCTTATTTTGATTAGAGTTTCTAGCATGGGAAATTCCTTAGATATAAATAAATAAATAATTTCGAAAATTGTTGAGCACCTATTATGATACTCTAGACAAAATTGGCAAGTATGTATAAGTAAAATATTAATTGTAATAAATGAAAGTTTGAAATGTATCTCATATTATGATACACAAAGCACTAAACTTGTAAAAGCTGAGACTGAAATTGAAATTACTATACGGTGGATACCAAACTTTTCTAATCAAATATAAAATTATTAAAAAAAGTGTGATGAAATTTTTGTAAAAATATTGGTATTTATAGTTTATATTGCAGCCACCCAGCTTGTGGGTTATGTACATTATTTGTGTGAAATGTTTTTTGATATTGAAATTGGTTTCAAAATGATCACGCTTAATTTTCTATTTTAAGTCTCTTTATAATGAAAACCAATAATTTAAATAAATCGAATGAAAATCTTAAAATAGACGAAAATTTTAAATATCTATGTACAAATATGTATAGTTAAAAAAGAGTCAAAATATTTTGATTAAATTTAATTAATTAAAAATATAATTATTTTCTATTATAAATAATTTATAGACATTTCAAATCAGTATCCCAGTTCTCTGTTATTTTTTTCTCGATTATTTAGAAAGTTTTGAAATTGTTTACTTTTGATCCCCTGAAGTATCAACTAGATCAAATTTTCTACCTGAAATTTTTTCGTTCAGAATTTATTTGATCAAATATTTCCGGTCACTAAGAAAAATATTAGTTTTTTGTTCGAATCATTGGAGTGAAAATCTCAACCGACTATAGGAAAAATAGAAGTGCAATAGAGTGGTAAATGTCTGAAGAAGATATAAATATCCCGAAAATTACTTTACCAGTGAAAAATCGGATGTAAGACTTTTAAAGTTGATTGAAACAATGTTTTTAATGATGGACTTGTGTACATTTGATATTGACTATACTACCTTGGCTTGTGTATAACGTACAATACTAGTTACATTCTATAAAGTTCTTTGGCATGAATTTTAAAATTAATAATTCAATGTTGCCAAAATTATTTGATTAGCGAAATTTAAATACCTAACACGTCTGTATAGTGGTTGTGTAACATCAAAATAAAACTATATTAAAATATTTAATACTTAATATTTATGCTATATCACATTTATTACATTATTTGACACATTTTACAGAAAACAATTGATGTTTTTTTTTGTTTAATTAAATTTAATTAAAAATATCTAAAACGTAATCTAATAGTACGCCACCCAAGTATCTAAAACTGATTACATTTCTCAAAACGATTTAGCTTATTATTATTTAAATTACTATATTACAATCATTTAAAATGATCTATTATCCAACTCCTAGGTACAGATTATACAAATCATTGAAGTCAATTAATTTATCTTCAAACTAATTGAGTCCTAACTCTAATCCACTTTGTCTGCTTCATTATTAAGGTTTCTTAGAAGTTTGACCAAGGTGGATTTTCCTTTAAGTTTATCAGTAAACAATTAACTCCCTGCGGGATATTTTCTATGAATTACTCCAGGAATATAAGTTGTACCTAGTACCACTATCAAAAATTAATAGTTTTTTAATTGAATATTAAAAATGTTAAATTAAATAATAAAGTAACTAGATACCTATACCTAAATATTTGTGACTAATAAAATAATTAAAAGACGTGCATTCAATTTTACTATATCAGTATAACTACTATAACTGTATAAGTTATCAGTTATAACCCCTTGTGTAGTAGTTAGTAAGGTAAGAACACAGTCCTGTCATAAAAACAATATTTAAATTCTTGAGTACAAAACCTTTATTTATATGAAAATAATTATTAGTATAATATATTTAAATGACAATATTTTTTAGTTGCACTGTTTGAACTTCACGTATTGTAAAAATAAAAATAATAAATATCAGAGAAGTATACTAAAAATATATTATTAGAAACAGAAAACATGACTGCAATATAGAAGGTTTGTATCTACCTACCTCATCATTGAATAAGTCATTGTAATTTATGTGTGACATTTGAATTTAATAAAATATTTAAAAATATTCTGAACGATGGAGAAGAGTGGAACAGCATCTAGAAAGGTTGAAAAAATATTTCCAAAAGCTTACCATATAATATTATACTAATGGAATATAACTAATAACTATATAAGTAATACTCAAAAGTCAAGCAATGTTTTACTTATTGTAAGTCAATACTAACGTACCGTAGAATAAAGTGAATAGAATCGCCATTCAAAGACCTTAAAGTTAGTCAGAATATTTTTTAAATTGTAAAAATATGAGAAAATAAAAAAAAATAGAAATAGATAACGCCAGTGACAATTTTTTAGTCTGTACAATTAATAATTGTTGAATTATAATAAAATAATTTAAATTGCCAGAGGAATAATTGTTATATATGTTTTGTTAAATCACTGTCAAAATGTTATCCTAGTTCCATTGTGTATAAAAAAACATTGTGGCATTTGATATGATTATTCTTCTGTATTAACAACCAATGAGAAATATTGAACTGATTTTTCTAGATTTATGACCAAGAAAGAACATTTTTAACAATATATATCGCAAAAAAAAACGAAAAATGGTTGATCGTAAAACCAATACAAAAATCAAATATTATTAAGGAAAAACTATGATAAATCTTATTAGATCAATAATTATACAACGAATACCTCTACACACCTTTTAGTACAAATATTCATACTTATTTTATTTTATTTTAATAAGATACAGGCCGGGGCCAAAACAATGTGAAATATAATATAATAAATATTTACAATAACTTAATGATAAGAAGTAATATAATTACATGCAGAAGTATTTATGTTGGTAAACACAAAGTTAAAGAATTTATTTGAGGATAATTAAAGTTGGGGGTCTTCGCAAAATTATGCAATATACGCATAAGACATTATTGCCCTTATTTATATAAGGGAGCTTAATAAATAACTATAAAATGCACATTCAGATGCATGAAACTAAATTTGATTACCTAATTTAAATGTAAATGGACATTTTAAATATTGCAATATTTATTATTTTATTATGATGTTTATAAGTATGACGATTGAATATTATTTCATAAAAATGTATATCTTCATTTAAAAAATCAATTCATATTTCGATATATAAAAGAAAGAAAATATTTTATGTAAAAATGTATAACAATATTTCTAATAATATAAGGTATTTACCATTTATTTTAATAATAATCTGGGTTATATGACCAACCATAAATAACCATAAATATAATAAATGGTCCATGAAATTCAATGTGATATTCCTACGTAATAATGGAAACTATAGTGGCCACGACTCTATTGACTATCGAGCTATAGGTAGTCTGTAAAGCTACTACGTGTGACAAAAAAAAAATGATTTCTTTATATTTAATGAATAATAACATTTTATTTCGGTTTTTATCGAACCTATTTCTTGTCTGCATTTATCCAATAAGTTGTTCGATTGCTTTTTCACTATAATAATATTATATACATGGATATACAAGCTATACCAAATGGTAATAGAAAAAACGTATCAAATACTAATATCGCATCAAGACCTTACCTTAATTAGAATTCTGATAAAAAAAATCTATGTTAGTGAGTTTCCAAACGCAATACACACATCATGGAAATCTAAATGATAAATTCAACTATATGGCGGAAAACCATTAAAAATCACAATACAACTATGGTAATAAACGGTGATAGAAAAAAATGCATCAATGCAAGTTAATGTGGAAATAATATAAGCGGAATGAACAAAATAAAAACACAATAAACCTTTTAAATTTTAAATTCCTAAATAATAAACATAATCGCTTCAAAAAAAAAAATCCGCTGTACGTGCGTATATTTTCTATTTGCGTTGAGAGATTTTCGATTTGTATAAATGTACTTTGTCAGGGAACAACTTACAACGTGACAAAAATCATTGAAATAATAATATTATAGCTTCGTCAAATTAGACGTATTCATTAGTACGGACAAAAAAAGAATCATTCACCTTCAACGAATTGTCCCTTTCGCTAAAATAATGTATCCTGTCAATAAAGTTACCATACTAACCCAACCACACTGCTGCAAATTCCATTAATTATTTCGTTTAAATTTACTTTCACCGACGTTGCACGTTGGCCTGACTACACGTAGTCGAACAAACATTTTCTTTGCGCCACTTGACGGTACACGCGTGGATTACACGAACCCCTGTTGCTTCGAAAACTTCCGCCACAACCACCCACAGTCTTTCCTATTTCCTGGGAGCACTCCTATAAAGTAAATCTTTTAACTACTGAACTCAAAAATGTCAAGCTTTACTTTTATGTCGGTAACTATTTTTTTTTTTTTTTTTTATCTCTGAATTAAGAGCATATACTGATATTTTTGAAGAAAGAAAATCAATGCGTTTATAGAGTGCCTATGATAAAAAAAAAAAAAAACAACGCAAAATGTATACCTACTAAAAAGTAAAACGTGTTGCCTGAATATAACTGAAAAGTGTACAAAGTATTAGGAGTTGTCGAATTTGTTCACGTCAAGAATTATAGGTATTAATTATAGGTTCCCGCTTATAAATTTTGTCATTTGATATGCACCGTGGACCCAGCTATGGTCGAGTTTTTAACGCATAAAATAGTGAATTACGCATATTTTAATTTCCATTTTTACAGGCGTGAGCTGTCAACTTAGAGTAAGGTTGGTATGGTTAAAAATGTGCGTTAACGAGTGTATATGTTAGCGTTAATGTATGAAATTCCGTAATTCTATAGAATAACTAGTTATTTTATAAAATTACGGGTACTTTCAGTTAATGTATTGAATGAATCCATAAATATATACTTCAACTAGTTATTCTACATACCAACTAGATATTTTATAAACTAACAATAATGGTTTAGTTAATGTATTTAAAACTATTATTGAATAAAAGTTTTAATCAAATTACAAATTACAAACAAAATCAAATGTTATAGTATTAAGTCAAACAAGCCTTACAATATTATATAAAATATTAATATAAATTTATTAGAATAATTATTAAAATCTTAATCAATTTACAAATTAAAAACTCAAATATTATAGTATAAGTCAAACACACATTACATTATTATATAAAATATTAATATTAATTTTTTTTTTAAATTTACAATTTATTTATTAGTACAGGAACTTTTTGGGTGGCATTTAGAATTACAAAGTAAATTATTTTTTAAACATATGCACCGTTTTGTGGTGCACTTTTGTTGGCATGTACATTTAAAAAACCCTTGTCCATTACCAAGTGATTGGGATTCGGATGCTTTTCGAAGGCAAATATCTCCATCTGGAACGTCACTAAGCGTAATAAACTTTTCTATGCATAAACTAAATTGTGACCTCGCGTAAAGTTGTTTTAGTGTACCGTATTTAGTTCCTAAAACAAAATTATTTGAATTATTAATAAAAAAAAAAAAAAAATTATAAATAAAAAAAATTACCTAAGCGATAAAATCCGTCGGTTGTTTTTTCTAATACAATAGCAATTATAGATTGTGGATCACATTTTGACCTGTCAACATCTGGAATTTTGACTCGTACGTTACATCCTTGAAGAGCAGGTGGATGAGACATATCTGATTGTAGTTTCATTCTTTTAGCTTGACGTTCTAAGCATTCTTTTGCTTCTTCTCTTTTATTGGAAATATTTTCTTTATTTATGCAAAGTTGACACAATTCTTCCTCGGTATTCCCTTCATTTTCCATAAATATATGTTTGCATATTTTACAGTTATTTTTCTCTAAATCTTTGTTAATTTTATTATTTAAACTTTTGTCTGTATTCAAAACTTTCAAAATATTGTCTGGAGTATTTGAAGAAATTCCTACTTTTGGGGAACATCCGAACATAGCTTCATAAGGACTTCGTCCTATCCCCCTATGAAAAGCTTTATTTTTCATAAATTGAATAAACCTTAGCCCTTCACTCCATTTTGTTGTGTTGTTGTCCTTCATCCAGGTAATTATCATATTCTCTATATCTTGATTTGCCCTCTCCACTGATCCTTGGGACTGACTGTGGCGAGGTTTGCCATGAATAATAGATAATTCAGGCCACATTTCTTTTAATGAATCTATTGTTTGGTTTCTGAATTCACGACCGTTGTCACTTTGTAGTACACTTGGAGCACCGAACACCGTAAAAATATCTATGAGACAATATGCTACTTCTTCAGCTCTTTTCGATTTTAATGGTTTTAAAATACAAAATTTAGTCAAATGATCTTGATACACCAACACAAATTTATATTCACCATCAGCTTGACTTTGATAATCAATAAGATCTAATTGACATCTACTATTTAATTCAGAAAAAATCATAGGATTTGTCACGATACCTTTTTTTTCACTTTTTTGTTTTTTTACACATGATTCACATAAATTTAAAAAAATTTTGACGTTTGATTGAGTAATATTTTTATATTTTTTTTTCAGTTCATACATCATTCTGTCTCTACCACCATGTCCAATAGATAGGTGAATGTTAAGTAAAATATCATATAATTCTTCGTCGTGGACGTAAAATATAATATCAGAATTTTCTTTCATTGGACGTATAAGTTTTTCATTACCCTGCACTTCTATCACATCATACCGTTGTACTAACCAATAATCACGTGGCGATTCTTTTTTTCCTGTTTTAATACGTTTCACTTCACTTATTAAGGAATCATATTTTTCTTTCAGCAAAAACGTGCTGTTATTACGTTCTGTTGTTGTATTTTTTATAATTGTATCAAATTTGGTTTTCATTTTAAAGCACACTTATTAGTTATTACACTATACAACACTAAAAATAATTAAACTAACTAGTAAGTAAACTCGCAGTACACTGTCACACGAATAAGTCTAGTCTATGCCAAATGGTGTGGTTCAATACTATCTTATCTTATTATTTTTATTAATAACAACAACGGTAACAAATTTAGTATGTTATCTAATCCAGTCCCGGTCATATCTACCTAATGATATAAATTTCATAAATTAACGAAAACCCAATCGGTATTTTATATATTAACTAGTAAAACCGTGTAATTTATATATTAACGAACATATTTAGGAATTTTATAGAATAACTAGTTATTTAATAAAATAACGTATTACATACATTACCGCTAACATATACATTCTATAGATTGAGTGATATGGAAACCAACCATTAAAATATTATGAGACACTTAAGCTAAATTTAAAAAAACGCAAACAGACCACCTTCCTACCATAACTAATACCTTGTATATAGGTAAGAATAACGCATAGGGTGGTAAGTATTCACGAATATGTGCCTACGTCATAATAATAATAATTAGCATTTTTTTTAAGCAGGGTATCCTTTTAGTTGTAAGTGTCATCGATTATTATCAATCAAATGGTACAAATATTTCATATCAGTTACCGGCATAGTTTTTTTTCTAGTTGTTAGGTTTCAGTAGATTCGATAAAGGGTGAAGACATTGAGTTATTAGTCATTATAGTATAATATATTATATCATACGGAATTTATACAGAATACAAATTATGATATTATAGAATTATTCTATAATAATTGATTATAATCATGTAGGTACTCCGAATTGCAATAGTATATGATATAGTATAATATGTTATGGATTAGTATAATACTATTACCCCGGTCAATGACAAGAAATATTGTATTTTTTATAGTGCATTTCTATTTGATGTTTTGATATGTGTTTATTATGATTTTTATAATCTTTAACAACTAATTACCAATTATTTTATGTACCTAAGTATTCGAATTTTGTAATGGATCACTTATATTCAATTGGCACACCATCATCATAATATAGCAGACCACCTCCTACACGACTACACGAGTGCCTAACGGTTAATAAATTAATAAATTATATGAATTTGGGTACAAATCCTTAGCCACCGAAAACGCTTCCGATTGTGAAATATTTAACGGCATGGCGTACAGATTACAGCATCTAAAGCCAAAACCATTGAATGTGTAATAGTAATATACGCGTAATACATAAATACGTAACAATATTATTATAAGACGTGAAACAATATTACAAAAGGGGTAGGTTTAGAGATAGGTACATAATATCGAGTACCTACACTGGCTACTGCATGGTCCGGAAGCGCATAGAAATTAGAATTAAATCCCAGGACCAACCCATACAATATAGGGCCACCACTCTTCTGTGTTAATCCTATACATCATACCGTTCACGAAATCGGTGAATATTATAGCTCATCGTCGGGCAATGGCGCACGTCAGAATAGGCGAATTCTAATAATTCTTCGCTATACCTCGTACCAGACGAGTAAAGCCGTCTATCGCGTACACCGTCAACGCAGGCCGACAGGTGTATTAAATATAATATACGTATTATACAACATAATATTAATAATATGTTAGACGCGTGTACTAGGCAACTACCTACGCGGTGTACAAACTACTGCACAGGTTCCCGGCTCTTGTCTGTACGTTCCCTGATCACAGGACCGTCGTAATCGAGGTCTGACCTAATTACCGAGTAGGTAATTACTATCGTAACGCGCAAGCCTAGGACTTATAGGCGGATTAACGGAGGCGGCCGACATCAATAATCACAAAACCATGTACGGGGACGGGATCGTTTGATTTATTATTGCAATTAAAGACCAGAATTCTCTGCACCAATCGACGGAAAGAAGTGCGAAATCGAATTGTTGGTGTTATTATGAATTACAGAATAACAATGCTATCAGTGTAGGGTAGGTACTTCCAAATATATATTTTTCATTATCATTTACAGCATAATGTGTATAATGTGTATGCAGTGTGCGCCCACTACCTGTGTAAATTAATAAAAGCTTAAGCAATGCATAATTCTAATTTCCAGAGTTTAAACATATTTTGTTAGAATTTACTGTCAAGACAATTTTTAAGTTGTTTTCTGTGAGTGAAAAGTTTTTTTTCCTGCAACAGCGATCTATCAGTCATGTAGAGTTGTCACATCTTCGTTATTTCTTTGTTCCATCGTATTACATTAATTCCTAAGTCCAATGACAATGATAAAGTAACAAAAACAGCGAATAATATCCATACAGTACCTACCGACCTGCAATAATGTAAAAACGTATGTCAGGATGAAATAAAATTTAAAATATCGTACATTTTAATGCGAAAATCCTGAAACGTTTAGTTATATGTACGAAATAAAATTTTGATTAAATTAATCTATTTCATTTGAGCTAGATTTGTTTATCTATAGGTTATTGAACACTCGGTAAAAAGTCGCTCTAGCACAAGATTCCGGCCTTCGGTTACTATTATTTATTGTATTGCACAAGAGTAGGTACTCGATTTTGGTGCATATCGACCCGCTACAAGTGGTTGTAGGTGTGTACGAGAGATATCGGTTTTGTGACAGTTACCGCAATTATTCCAAAACAAATAATTACAACACGACTACTGCGGGGGGTAGGGAAAAGTGAAAAATCTGCAAACGATTACGCGTTGACGGCAAAAACAGAACTAATACAACAGAACTAATACGCGCGATTTACATCGGGGGAGAGACGCATAAGTGATGAGCAGAGATGACAAAAATTAATAACACGCGCTACAGCGGAATGAGGTCAATAATAAATTCGTCGTTGGAATTGGCGATGGCGTGCAGCTAATGCCGTCGACAAATGGCACGTTCGATCTTCGCAATAACAATAGCTGTACAGTACTAACCTGGGAGAAGGCGTGAAGTACGAGCACTGGTGGATTTGTAAATATGTATTTTTTTTTTCAAATGTTCGATGCTAAGCTAGTGGTGATCATCTACTTACTAATAACCATTTTTTTTTTTTCAAACACAAAACTCCTATTTTTAATTTCAAAATAACAAATAACCACGACTGTGGTACTCCCATAAAGTATGTGGTTCGAATATTTTAATCTCAAGAATGGGTAAGTTAACAATACTTCTTGGTAAAACTAATGAAAACTGAATAACAGAAAAATAAAATTAATTTAAAATGAACCGGACTTTCCGTCATATATCTATTTCTATAAATTATAATAGAATTATATAAACATTCGGTTATTCATTATCTGCAAATTTTGATATTTTTATAAAACAACAAAAACCGGTTTATTTTTCAGCAGGAAATTACGTTAATAATAATTAATACACACCGCCTAAAATATACGTAAATCGTCCGAACCCCCTTAACACCGCCATGGAATTTGAGCACCCCCGAACTATGCACTCAGTAACGACTACAATAATTATTATATTCTCAATTCTGATAGCCGGTATAACTGCGTAGTCACACAGCGTGCAAGTGGCAACGACGACGAAATAATAATAATAATCATAATAATAATAATAATCACCATCGCCACTGCGTATGATATACGGTCCGTAGCCTCATCGAGTGAAAGAATATACACGAAGGCGTCCGCATCTCGTAAATCATCGTTTAGAGGCCTCCGACCGAGAAATTTATAGCAATAATAATAAAATAAATAGTACAGAAGATTGGAGAAGCAGACGACGGCGACAGGAAAGATAATGTAATTACGTTGATGGATATTACCCGCGCTCGAGTGCCGGCGAACAAGAAGAAGGAGGAGGGGAAAAAACACCACCGGAGTCGTTCGCCGGAGGAACAATGCGAAACAAAAATCGCAATGGAAAAATGTTTTCACTTTTGTTTTGTCTTTGACCATTAGCTCGATGATAAAACACATCACGGGCACACGCATCACGCATGCTATTATTATCATCACTGAAGCGACGGCGACATTCTCCCCGAACTGCGAACACTGTGCATGATGACTGCCGCGCCACTGCAACTACGCAACGACATTGTTATTATTATTATAATTATTATTATAAACGCGTTGTAGGTAGTAGTGGTGTTGTGCTCGTACACACATATGAGAGTGTATATACTAATAGCAATAATGATAATAATATATGCGCGCACGACGCTTTTTGGAGTTTTCGAACCAGAAATAATATTCAAACGCACACGTGCCCCACATATGATAATAGGTACGCGCGCCCCGCGGACGTGTAACTGTGTAAGAACAACCTCGCCCCCATAATAATATACACTTGCAGCATGACAATAATAATTTGTGAAAAATATAAAAAATTAATGAATATCGCAATATTTTTAATGGGGCGAAAAAAGACGATTTTAGAAAGCGTTACGATGACTACACGGACTTTTACGCTTGCTCAGGTAGGTACGCAAAAGTAGAAAAAAAACAGACACCCTGGGTTGTCTGTACAACATGCATCGAATCCAAATTAATCGACTTTGAAGGTTTTAAAACGAATTTTCTAGATGTCTGTTTCAAATAATATTTCAATATCCCAATGATAATATACACTCGTCACATCCATATCATTGTATTGTGTTTTATAATTTGCTAATATATTTGATAGCACTTGAGAATTGAACGAATCGTGCGAAAAGCACAAAATCATTGAAATATTAATCCCATTTACTCTAGCTTGCTCGAGGTTCGCCATGTTCGTTTTACTTGAACGCGGCTGATCGTATCTATTTTCATTAAACCGAGAATATAACATCTGACTGTAGGAAATAATTCAAAATATTTGCCCATCTGTTTGAATTAAATTGAAAAATTTGATTTTTATATCTATAAACAATTCCAGGGTACTTACCTTACAACGATAGAATTATTGAATATAAACTGTTATCCTTTGTATTACTTTTTACAATAAAAATGATAACAAATTTTCAAAAAAGCCCAATAAGTCGAGTAATTAGGTTTATCGTGGCTTAAACTTTTTTTCCATTTAAATGTACATGTACATAAACTGAACACAAAATATTATTATTTATATAACTGTTAGTATAACTCAGTATAATGTAGTATAACTCTAGTAAATGATAAAATATTTAAATGTGATGACACAAGTTCTTTTCTTGTCTGTTCAATATATTTCTAACTATCCCTCGTTCATAGTTTCATAGTATGTATATAAACATCAAAAAAATAAATAAATCCTTCAGCACAATAAATATAATAATATTTTTTATTTCGTTTTTATATTCCTTAAAATAAAGGTAAAAGTATATTTTGATGACTTTGCCATTCCTCAAAGTTATAAGCTATAATTTGAGTAATAAAATACATAGCAACTAAACAAAACATAATAATGATAAAAAATGTATGTCTCATACTTTTTACTACTATTTTATTTGTAAATTGATTTTATTATTAACCTGCACTAACTTAAAAAATAAAAAGTGTGTAATGTGTAATTAACTCAAACAATAGCCAACTCAAATGAGAGTTAAAACAAAAATAATTTTAAAAAATGGTTGTTTCAAAATATTATAAAATTTATTAATTCAATGAGAAAATGAATTATAATTTATATGATGCTCTCTTGTACATTAAATCTGTTTATAATTATTAAGCTTTGACTCAAGTATATTATATGTTTCAAAACTGTAAAGAGCTAGCACTTATAAAGAAATTAATCTTCGTATGGTTGATAGCCAATGGACATATTGTCAGAAAATGATAAATTAATGAATACAACTCATATTGTACACATGCATAATATACAATATACATTAATTAAAGCCAAAATACTAAAACAATATTTCTCATATAACTTGTAAATTAACGGTAAGAATGAAAAAAAATAGAAACAACTAAATTGGGTCATTTGAATTCAACACGACGCGCTTCTTAAGTTTTCCAAACTTTTAGAACATTTTTACTACGGAAGCACTTGCTTAAACAAGCTCCTTTACTTTTTTTTTCAAACAAATATACCAATTATTGTGGTGGTACAAAATGTATAAATAGAGTAATATTATATTGGTGATGTCGCATATTTTAAACAGCTATAATACACAAAACTAATATTTTTTTTACCTTCCAGGTCCGTACATTACACAAAAATGGCTGAAATTATTTAAAAATTACTTCACATAGTATTTATGTGTTATTATACTTCTTTGAATATTAGTTAGCTATTTAAATAATACTATCTTAAGTTGTCAATTTATTCACATATTTATTTTTTTTTTTTTCATGTTTCTATCAGCTAAAATCAACTAGCAGTTGGTTTGACGCAGTATCCCAAGTACTTACCTAGAAATTAATATAACTACATCGTTGTACACATTTAAAAAAAAATAATAATAATAAATACAAACACTGGTTTTTGAGAGATAAGAATTCACATCTGAGTAAAATAATTATATACTAGAATAATTACTAACTGGTTTGGGTGCACTATATATGCTATCGCGACTACTTGGGCAGAGTTGGATGAAGTCGTTCAGCTAGGCTAAAATCCTGTTAAGGCAAAATTGGTTCTATCCAATTAATTCATTATCATGAAATCATAATTTTACTACTGAAATGTATACAAAAATAAATATATATATTACGTAGATAATAATATATCTTACACGACAATTATTGTAATGGACAAATGTAAATGTCGAATATGGAAAAGTGGTGTAGCTAAATTGCATATCCAAAACGCCGTGATACAATAAAATGTATTTTTTACATTTCATAAAACATACTGATATTACATAAATAATTATATTATGTAAAATAGTTTATTATATTTTTTTAATTAAAGATTTAGAGATAAAAAAAAATTTCGGTATAGAATAGGGAATAGTGGTATTGAAACTACTTGAAAGCGTTCACCGAGTATACTGAGCTAAGGGCGATTTAATAATTATTTATGGCTCATCGAATAGTGTTCAAATTTGGTCCAAAATTACTAATTTAAACTTAGTTCGTTAACAATTTAAATTTGTTTTCTCTCTATGTAAAAATAAGTTAAGCAAATTAACATTGTCATCTAGCAATATAAATAGAAACATGAACGTAATATTTCAACATTCTTAATTAAAGTCCCATCTCTATCAGTTGTTTACTTAATACAAGAAATATAATAATTATCTTGCGTAATCAGTATTTTACACCATGTTATACAACGCATTTAAAAAATATGAACCGAGAGAAAAATATCCATGCATTTAAACATAAAAGCTATCAGCAAGTTTAGTTTTAAATTTTTAATAAGTAATTAATTTATAATTGTATGCATACATAAACCACTTAATACTCACACGTGTTTTATTTACACGGGTATACGGCAACCACACTACGGATACACCACAAGTTATAAACAAAGGATAAAACGACTAATTTATCACACTTAGTGATACATTAAGTGCAAATAATGGAATACAAAATTAAAATGTTCCTAGTGACAAAGTAACTACCTAGACTACACGGAACAGCCAAGCTGAATTTAAAAATACATAATTATCGTTTAAGTACTAGTTCGTAAAGACGAATTATTGTTAACGACTAAAAAAAAAAAAACAATTTACGTAAATAAATCGTATAAAATTATCATCCATTACAAATTCAGAAACGCCTATGTGTATCTACTTACTAGAAATTGTTTAAAATAAAGTATACATCTACACGTATATAACAATAATATAAATAAAGAACATAACATATTATTACTGTGCGTGGGGGATTTCGATTAATAATTTAAATTAAAAATACGGTAATAAGACATGAAAAAACTGAATATATTAACAGCAGAATTGAAAGGATATTAAACAGACTGGATACGCGAAGTGAACTCAGAGATACACATATTATAAATAATATAATGTATATATTATGATATTATGTGTGTTATAATATTTAAAAAGTACACAACAGAATGCCTTTGCACTATGGTTCCGCTTTTGCGTAGTGTTAAACACATAAAATGTGTATAACGCAAAACATACGAAGAAAGCTGAAGTACGCATTATTATGTGAATCCATATGTCGTAATAATAGTTTTCAACCTAACAAATATTAAATCGTATAAACCATTATTATTCATTACGTGAAATTGTTTTTTTTTTTCAATGAAAAATCTATTGAAGTTCGCTATGTATAACTGCAATATTATACCATTATGGACTATGGTCCATTTACATTTTTTTTGGAGTTTAGACTTTAGAGTATTGCAACCATTATACATAGTATCAATATATTATGTAAATAGTAAGCACATTATAAACATTCACATCTATTGATTGATGAAAAAACAAATTCACTTTTTAATTAAAATACTTGTTTAAAGTAGACTTTAATCATAATTATTGAATATGTATATATTAATAACTAATTATGATGCACATTTTTGTACTTCTGCCTGTTATAATAAAATAAATTAATATCTGATCGTATCATTTAATTGAATTATAAACATAATATAATATTAGGTAGGTAAAGATATTTCAAAGGGTAAAACATGATTGAATACGATTTAGCTTTCTGAGAACACGATTGCGTATTTAGAGTTAGACGAATAGTAAAGGAATTCCTTAATCACAACATGATTGCTTACTAAATGGGCACCAACCATGTCTAGTTTATAATCGTACAGTTTTCAAATTAAATGATATTTTATCATATAAGAAATTCTTACCTTGTTTTCAGATTAAAAATGAATTAAATATTATTTTACTCAATAATCAATTACATAATAAGATAGTCGTACAATAAAATAATAATTATTTATTGATTGAAGTTTGATTACATTTTGAATTCGACTGAGCCGTTAAGTATATGAAAACTTCATGATATTAACCAATTGTTGTCATTATTTTAACTTGAAATTCCGTTAATATTGATATTACTAGGTAAATGTATTGGAATGTGACTGTGTGATCACTACCCATCTATGCAATTGGCTTTTGTATATTTTATGAAAGCTTTCTAGACAACCAGACCAACTGTTCTATACATATATATATATACAATACGTATTTTTGTACGATTTGACAACACTTGAAACATTTTGAATAACACTTGACACAATTTAAATATAATAAAAAATAAAACATTTTCAATCAATTAATAATGCGATTCAACTCATTGCTTTGGAAATCACTGTAAATGTGTTTTGAACAACAAATATTACTATACTATAAAAGATAAAAAATTGAAGAATTATTTTGATTTAAAAAAAATGGGTAAAGCTCTGCTGTCAAAATTTGAACTTCAGACGCTCATTAAAAATGACTATAGATTTACGCCTACCTTTTTTTTTAATTTCCTCTAATAAAAACTTAAGAGAAACCTTTCATTACATTTTCAAGTTTTTTAAATAAGCGAACATTTTTTTATCGGTATTAATTTAAAAACACTAATAATAATTGAAAATGTCAAATGCCTTTAAATAACTCAACATGAGTACAAATATTTTGAAAATTCCATGGTGTATAAAAAATTCTATTTTAAACATTCACGGAAAATGTCATACATTTACGGTAATTTTTTTAGAGTTACACCAAAAACCGAAATCCAATTTCAAGTGAAATTTCTCGTTTTTCCTAAAAACGTTTTTTTCCTGACGCTTTTGGAAACTACTTAAATTTTGACACCCCAAATGCACCAACTAGGTTCACATTCTCATCAATAAACTCCCCTTGAAAGTCGATACATTATTTCAAATACTTATCTTGTACGCAGTAACAAAAAAATAAAAATAGTAAAAACACAAATCATTGTAAAATCAATACGGTCATCGCTTCACTCAGAATCTAAAAATATAAATTAATTTAATAAACTTCAGACGCTGCTTTGTATAATGAAATATAATGTACACATATGTGGATAAAATCTATGATTCGATCAATTACAATCCAAGACGAAAAACCACTACCATTATTGATTTTCTAAAAGTATAAAAACAGTTAAATTTCACATACGTGAATTACAGCTGTACACATTTTTGAAGTTTAACTAAAACTTTTATCAAAACGAATGATCATTATTCACAATAGTTATTTTTTTCAACCCCTACAATAGAATTCAATACTCCCTTCTCCCTTGTATATTATAATTTAATATAATTTATTCATATTTATGGTAAAACGATAACACAAACAAAAATGATATTATTATTAGGTTTTTTAAGGACTAGAATTAATTGTATTTATTAAAGAACAAAATGACGATTAAAATCTGCTCGGATTAAATTTTTTCTCCATCTTTTTTTCATTAACAAAACGTATAAAAAGAAATCAAAAAAATATATCCGCAGGTAAATATTTGAAAAAAATATCCCAGACAACATTGATTTTTTTCCTCTACAATACGCTATTTTTAGCCGTAACACTATTCAATATAAAATAATGCGTTACTGAGTAATGTTTAGAAGAAAAACCTTTATAATAATATTATAATATTCATTTTTAAAGAATCCATTACGGATATAAATTTACATTTTTATATTGTTTCAATATTTGTAAGCACTTACAATATACTAACCCTATAGTTTTCGCTACCTATTCAATTAATAGTACAGCAGCATGTTTAATATACGACTTTATCGTGATACAGAAATAATTCAAAACAAACTATTTTAATGTTTATTTTACTTATGAGATTTACATTGTATAGGATTATATTTTAGATTTTTTCACAGCTAATAATTTTCTGGTTAAAATTCTTAATCTAATAAAAGCGTACTGTAAAAATAAAAAAATCTGTTTTTCATAATGTATTGAGAATCTTTAATTATTCTCTGTCCGACAAAAGTTTCTTATCCATTGAACGATTTGATTAATTAAACGCATTCTAATGATTTTCAAACTAATGACATTGTTGATGAATTAGAATGCTAGAAAAATGCACTTATTAGTTATTGGTTATAAATTATTATAATAAAGTGCATTTCAATATCATGTTATGACTTATGAACGTACACTTTATATCAAAATATATTAAACTATTTTAATTTTCGTTGAATAGGAAATACTGAAATGTTATATTTCACATAATAATAATTATAATGAAGTGCATTTGTGTAAATGATTACCTACTACTACCATTATACGTTAAAGGTTACTATAGAATTTTCTATAATTGATTGTGACGTAGATTACCCGCCATTGATTGGCCATGAGTCAAATATGAAAAAAAAATAGTAAATACCTACCTGTTAACATTATAATACGGAATGTAACAATATTATATTTAACTAAAGTTTAGGTTCTGTTGGGTTAAACATATTAAAAAAAATGTGGTAAGATATTAGTTACGAATATTTATGACTTTATAAGTTCACAATAAGTATGGACATAGGTATTTTGTTTATTGAGTACTATTTACTTTTAGAGAAATCTACTTACGACCTTACTAAATAATGTATTTACGTCAATAAATCACGCAGGTACAATGTTACCAGATATTCTTGGGAGAAAGATACTCCTCCTGAAACGCCCAAAACTGAATTTACTTATAATACATAGAACAGTGATATTATGGCACCCAAGTTTTTTCCAACACGTTAAATAAGGTAGATAATAGACTCATATTGGAAATTATATTAATTAATATGTTTATAATACATAATTCTTGAATAAATGAATCGATTCATCAGAAATTTGAAACTATTAGACTTGCTAGTGAACTGACCAATGTTCACGCCGTCACCGATTAATTTCAATTTATCAGAGATTAATGTCTGATATAGAATTATAAACTATAATATTATAACGATATGGAATGACAGTTTCAATTTCGATTTATAGTAGGTGTACCCAGTTTATTAAGATAAAACGTATTATAACAGTGGTATTATAAACAGCCAAAGAGTCATTTAGGAGTCAATCTGAGTGAGTAAATATAATAATAATTTGGCGATGAACATAATCAACAGATTAAATACCTGTCTAATCATAACATGTCTTCTTATAAAAATACTACCAAATCTGATTCGATTTTATTTTTGCCAAACTGATCTCGTGAGCAGAAGCAAATCGATAATAAATTATACTGCGATATGGTGCAAAGTAATTTTTAAACAAACATAAAATGTTATAATTATCATGGATATTGAAAATAAATATGGTATTTACTATTTACTAACATAAAAATTAACGTTACGAATCAAAAATATTTAAGACATCTGAATAAAAACATTTTTTAAATGAAATTCAAAAAATTTTAATAATAACACATTAAATATTATATAATTATGCAGAGTACATTTTATTTTGCATAATTTATTTTTATTTAATTGAACTAAATAAATGAACTTTCTAAATTTAATTTAGATTTTAGTTTAGGCACCAATTTATATATGAACATTGTAGTTGAATTTACCCGATATTAATAACAAATAAATAAGAAATTATACAAACAAAAACTATAATTGACATTTATGACGCAAAAACCATGTACGTTACAAACGCTATGTTATTATTTTACGTTCACCACTACACACGCATAACAATACCGTATAAAAGTGTACTTTATTTTTATGGGACTATACAGTATTCTAAATCTGGTTTGTTTGATTAGTTTATAGTTTATTGTACTTCAAACATTCAGAAAATCATATCATTTTTGTCCAGCATACAATTATAAATATATGTCAGTTTGACCTTTTTTTTACTTACAAAATCTATTCAAGTATACATATTTTTTTTAAACTATCCGTAGGTTTCAAAATGGAAATTGTTCATACTTTTGTATTTTACTCTAGTATTTTTAAGTAGTGTTCGGTCTTAAGAGGATGTCAGCGCACTGTTAGTTTACTTTCTCTGTCCCGCGCACTGCATAGAACATACACATACCTTAACTATACTCAGAATAATTTTTTTTTATATTTTTGAGAAAGAGAATAGAAATTAATATTTTTGAAGGTCGACATATCGATTTGTCTAAATGTTATCTAAAATCAATTTAAATATTATTTAAGCTTACAAAAAAAAAATGTTTTATTTTGAAAGTTAAATAAAAAGTCAAATAATAATAAAATATCTAACCCATAATAATGTCATTTTCTCGAATATATTACCCTTTATAATTTTTGTAGTAGGTAAATTTATTCAAAGATTACTCAAAAATCATAAAAAATTACTTTAAATGAAAGCGTTTTATCTGTTACCTGTGGGCCTGAGAGAAAACAAATGTTGAGCTGCATCCTTTTAACATTCGTAATATTTTACCTTATTTCGAGAGTAACGTATATGATTACTTAATAATAAAATTTTAATTTCGAATATCACCAAAACGTTGAGTGGAAATATGGAATTACCATATTTTATTGCATAACTATATCTCAACAATCTTGACAAACAATTTCGATATTACCATTTACTACACATTATTTGGTACTATATTCTTTTATAATAGGTTAAAGACTAACTTAAAGACCAGAATTTCAGATTCTTGAGATGATTTTTTGTACTGTATTAGGAGTGTCCTATGAAGAAACACTGATATTATTGTCCTAAATTATTTAGTGGATAATTGTTCTGAAAATGTTTACTTATCATAATCAAAATGTGTACGAGTAGTTTGAGTTAGTTAAAATTATGTAATAAGGATAATAATTTCATGATACTAGGTTTAGAAAATATGGATTAAATTCCTTAAGTAATGCAAAAAAATTTAAAAATTTGGAAAAATTGTCTTTTAGTACATTTAAAAATTCCAATAATCAGAATTTAAATAAATTTGTTATTAAAGAGAAAAATGGGAAAATCCCTGGTGGACGCCTTAGTGGAGTGAAATTTGTGTAACGATAAACAAAGGTTAACTAACGATAATCATGACAAATACTGTACTCGATATTTTAAACTAGTTATATTATTGAAAGACTGTATTATGTATGTCAGTATATTGTTGACTTGATTTTGTTTATAAAAAATAATACAACAGCATTCAAAATCGAGTTCCTGGTTTTTGTATGTAAGTTACAACTATAAAAGTGAAATATAACCAATAATAATTAGTATGTGTCGCAAAAAGTTATAGAAGACAGTTGTGAAATCATATGAATTCATATAAATATATTGCTGTTTAACAATTATAACAATGAAATAAAATGATAACATTTTTGGATAAGTAATTTCGGAACATATACTGGAAGTAACAAAAATCTAAATTAGAGTTCCACAATGATGTGCAATAACTATAGTAAGTAGTGAGTAGTGACGTACAATGACGTCTTGTTTCCGCGACATCCAAGTCATAATTCATCAACATGTTCATGTTCTTTTCCGTAACAGTTGGTCGATAAGCAATCGAAACAACAAACATAGTGTTATAAAACTTTCTATGTTCAAGTTTGAATCGTAATTTCAGCATTTTCGTATTTTTTTTCCAAAAGCATTTTGAAAAATGTCATGATTAATCCTCAATAAATTCAAAATTAAATGAATATGTCGCTTAACAAAACATTTTAAAGTATCACTTTCGATTGGAGTTTGAAAAATTAAAGAAATCGCCCGTTTTGTTTATAAACTATGTAAAATTACTATCTTACTTCAATCTCATTAAAACCATTATTTAAATTGGATAACTTCTACGGTCAAATCAAAAATAACAATCAGTAATGGACTACACCTCGAGTCCACAATAATGCTGGAATCGATGTTTCAGCTGTGGTGTGTTCTAGTATCTTCAGCTGAATTGTTCGATCCCGAGCGAAGCGAGGAATGTATTTTTATTATTATTTTTGAAAAAATTGTAATAAATATTTTCCTGTAACATAAATCTTACAGCTCATAAATACCTACCACAAAATTGAACACTAAACCTTCTTCGTCTATATTCCCTCGTTTTCCCTAACATTTATGTAGGGACCGACCCCATTAATCCTTAACATCCATATCGAACACTCTATCGCGTCTTCACTTCACGCTCCACATGACTCCAATATCTTTTTCGTTAACCTTAAACCAAACTACGTACTATACCAAGATTTCTCATTCCCCTGAACTCGTTAAATGCTCTTATGGTAGATTATTTACATTGCAGTTATACGCATAACCACACATATATATAGGTTTTACTGTTTTAGGTCTGTACAACACACAATAGTTGTGTGATAAATATAATATATATTCATATCATTATCGTGTATTATTTACATATCAAACGCTCATATATTTATAAAGGTGTTCATTGTCTTTGAATGTTATATTGTTGGTATACAATCGTTCACTATTATTTCGCACACATGATGCATTTATTATTTCATAAATATATTAGTGTTTATGATCTAAAATTATTTACAATTTTAGTAATGGACATTATATTTAGAATCTTACCAGGCTGCAATATTAATTGTTATTAGTTGTACAATATTATTTTATCTTAGACTCACAAATTACAGAGCCATAAGAAATCAATAACACTATAAACATACAGAAGTTTCAATATTTGGTGTCATGCATCACAAATATTTTCTAGAAAAATGTATTATGTTACAATACAATTGAAATACAAATATTTGAATGAAATATTTATGCGTTAACAACATGAAAATGTTAGTGATTAATTCACGATTAATATTAGATAATTAAACTTAAGAAAAACTAATTTGCAGTTCACCGTAAAATAAAACAGTTAAAATAATTGTAATAGCAATAATACCAGCTACACCAACTACACATACTTACAATTAAGTGCGAAATAATAAAAATATAGTATGCAGTCAAACGCAATTGAACCCCTAAATTTAAATGAATAAACTAAACAATTTTTATAGATTAAACGATTAAAAAAATCACAATTGTTACCATAGATACTATTTGTACTGCTATAACTTACAAGTACGCATTATATTAGTATAATAGTAGTCAGCTATGAGTACAATGGATGACAATCGAATGTAATCCTCGGAAAACCCACAATTATTACCAGAGAAGCATTGTTGAATGACAGTTGAATGGTGCTTGCAGAAAAAAATATGTAATCCCACGATACAGATAAAAAAAATTATATTATTGTTATTCAAAAGCTTGACTTTTGGCTTTTATACCATAATAGTTGAAATAGTTTTGTATAATAGTTGTCGGTGTATTTTTCTTTCAATGTTAACCAAATTAGGTTATTGAAACAAAAACGACCAAACGGATCAGACATTATTGATCTTAAACGAATATCAATAACTCGAAGCTTAACAAATCGGACGACACGAAAATGCTTTATCGTATTTTCAGTCATCGTGCGATACCTAAATGCCTCAAATATAAAATAAAACCGGTATTTTGAAGGTTCACCGACACCAATCTGTCACACCGTGACGACATATTTTGTATCACTGCAATATTTTGGTACATCTTCTTTGGGGTCTATAAGCACTGCAGTAAGCGTATTACAGTTTTTTCCCCACACAAACAGCCGCCGGTAATAATATTGCTTTCACTTGTCGTCGGGCAAAGGGGTCGGCTAATTTTCCGACGACGTCGTTACTCGCAGCGGTATAATATTATTATTATTATCGCCGCGTTGAAAAACAATAGTAGTACAAAGCTTCAGGGGGTATATGTTACTCGTGCTAACCCCGAGCCGGAGAACTCACCCCCTATAATTATAGATGTAAAACAAAACGTCTGGCCAATCAAACGCCATCCCCGTCGAATGGCTTTCACACCTCATCGCTTCTCGTTCGAATACACCTACACATACGTACGCACCTTTACCCTCGGCCGCTTGTGTTATGAAATTTCAATTTACATTTTTGGCAACACAATCCACGATTCCGGGTCGTATTTATGTGTAGGCACTGGGTGCCCGCAAACGGTGTATTGCAGTCAAACAAAATACACTATAATAAATATAATATGCATGCACAGAATATCCGTACACGTAATAATAATATAATATGTAGACGGGCGAAATCGACTCACGTAGGCAAATATTTATCGACCCGATTGTGAATGTGCTGCACCGCGGAACTAACCGCACCCTTGAACGTCATTCGAATCGCATAATATTATTATTATTATTATTATTATTGTTATTATTACTATGACCGTTGCTGTTATTATTATTATTATTATTACTATCGGCAATAATATATTATTATAATATATACTGATTTGGGCCAATTTCGTGGTGCATAACTACTGCAAATCGTTGTGCATACATTTTTTTTTTTTGGTTGAATCGTGTTCCGCGGCTCAGTCACTATTTTATTTTTCTTACTCGATTGGCATTTTTGTGTTCTAGTTGTGAAACGCTGCCGGAGTTCATGACATTAAATACTATTAAATTTAATCGAACATTTTCAGAGTTGACATTTGAACAATTCTACGAGCATTTCGTTTTAAATTTCTTTAAGACCATTCCACACATCTTGTTTACTTAAAGATTAAATTTTCAAAACAATACGAACAATGTATACGTTAATATCCTCACAAGAAATGTGTGTACATTTAAATTTATCGAAAACATATTACTTTATTTCCCCAATAAACAATATTATGCTCATTAACTACAATACAAATTACATTATAATGTATAATACCTTAAATTTAATTTAGCTATCATCGTAGTGATTATTATAATAAGACCAAAGATAAAAATTTTTATTGTATCCTTTCAATTTATAATAATACATTAATAACGATTCAACTTTATAAAATATGAGCATATGTACCATGTACGAAAGCTTATAACTTGTTATTATTTAAATTTAAAACTAAAATAATCTACAAACTCTGTTTACTAATTATTCATTATCCACTTCTAGACTTCAATTTTATTTACATTATAAAGATAATTATTTAAAAGTTCATGGTTTTTACCCAAGACTGATTTCAGCCTCGTAGTTGATTTTTCTATCCTATAAGAGCTACTAATGTACTGTATAAGTACCGCTGTATATCTCAAAGACGAGTAAAATAGCCATCGCAACTCGAAGTATGTATACTTAGCATAGCAAATAAAAATAATCATTGTATTTTTCTTAAGTGATTATATAATAAATATTTTAATACTACAATTTAATAAGTGTAGAACAATGCAAGAATTTGTTTAAAAGTAATTATTAAAATTCTACAATGCATTAAATATTATATTATATTTAACAGTAATAATAATACATATTGTATGTTGTAATATTGTTATAATTGCTTAAGGAAGCCATATTCGTTTCAGTAAAATAGTTTAACTGCGCCTTTAATAGACAATAGACCATTTAATACATAAACATAAACAAGTATTTGAACATAATATATAATAATATACGCAGCACTCACAAGCTATAATGAATGTACAAGAATACAATACAACTATGTATATTTCATTTATATACATTATACACGGTATATACATTTTAAATATAACAACTGTGATAATGTCGATAATTTAAGTATTTTTGTACAACTGTTTCATATATTATAAATGTAAAAACATTTAATTCAAATATTATGTATGTGTTCTACCACGAATGATTAAATAAATCTTATCAGTAGATATTCATCACAAACTCCCCCTTCCTTACCACACACACACACACACACACAAATGTTCCAAGTTATGTCTGTATCTACATACAAACTTAATATCCACATTAGTACTAGCACTATTAACTACTAATGATTATGGTGTTAATAATATTAATATGATAATCAGTTGCGCCCGATTGAACAATTCGTTGCGAATTGAAAAGAACTGCAAATGCATAGTACAAAGTAGGTATACAAAATAAAAGCTCACGTTTGACTGCGAGAAATAAACTTTTTGTTGGACTGACGTTGAAAAATTCGGACCCATCGATCCAATCGACATATTCAACATCGGAGAAAAATGAGATCGTTGCAAAACGGACGATTGGTTTTCCCGTGTACGCTCTTACACACGTCATATAAAATAGTAGCCGCCTCGACGAAATATTGTTGTCCTCGTAGTTCTTATATTACGTTAGAGATTGTCAATTCATAGATATAATAGTTTTGAATATTTTAAAAATTCAATCCATCGCGACCGTTCGAATTCAGTATTGTAAAGTCTTAGAGCATAGGCAATGGTCGGACCAGGACAGGATAGTTACTGAGTTAATTACACAGAACAATACACACGGCCAATAAACATAAACACGGTTCTGGGTGCATAAGCTACGGTTGAAGATGCTTGGATGCCGCGTCTACGACCATCGCTGAAATGTAGATTGTGAATGCTGTTCGAACGTTTCAAAGAGATTCTGCATAATATGTACAACGTCAATTGCTACAAGTCAAACGTGTAGGTACACCCTACGAGATAAAGTACGCACCATCAATGTTGTTACCACTCTTGATTTGCTAGTTATTCTACGCACAAGCACAAAATAGCACAAAGTTTTGGCTGTTTGTTATAGTTAACTGTTCTGGCAAAGTATAACTCAGTGCATGAAGTCAATCCGGACAACTCAAAATTCAAAGATAAATAACACGAAACAGGTGTGCTAAATAGAAGCAACTATATAAAGTCACACTCTACTTTCGAGACAGCCACAGTGTCGTGTTTAAGGGTGGTGAGGGTAATAGGGTAATATGCATCGGTAAACACGTTTTCAAGGTCAGCTAGTACGGTACCTATACGCATGAAATCATCAATGGGTAATACTCGTCGGGTTAAAATAGGTATACAGTACTATACACACTAATAAAGGCTCGAACGGCGTAAGTTGCAGGGACGAATTTTGGGGGTTATGCAAATGTTCTCAAAAGCTAAAAGATTCATGGGGGGGGGGGGTCGACCCCTCACCTCTCAATGCCACAAACAGTTTTTATTAGTAATTTACATACCATTTGAATTTATTGAATAACAAAGAAATTTTTATAAAAACCAAGGGAGTACATACTTATTTTGTTTGTGTTATATAATAATTTATATTATATATTATATTCAAAGCTATAAACATATATATATTGTGGTGACCTCTCATGCAGCAGCGCTTTATTTTATGAAGACTCCCCTTTAATTATAACACATGATCTGTTCCATTTAATCTGAAGTGTTTTAATATTACAGCTGTATTGTAGTTTCTAAATAAATTTTTTAAGCGTTGAAAAGTTTCTTTCACAATATTATAAAGAATTTCAGAATCGGTTGATAGCATAAGAAATAATTTTAAAAACTTTGTCAAACTTGGAAAACAAACTTGACTATTTCCTAATGTAAGATGACGAATATTGACAACTAAATTTTGATTTATTTATTACAACTTTACAATAATTATCATATTTGATTTAAATATTAAATATTGAGGCTTCCGATACAAAATTATCTTTAATAATAGTTAAAAATATATAATTAATTATTGAATGAAAATTTGTCTGAATTATCATTTTAATAATGTGTAAAAAAATTGTATCTAAGCTATACGAATTCACTTATACTGCTTACTAGCTGTAAACAAAATTCAATAGTCACATTAACGAGGAAAACTAAATATTGACAAATATATAACAGCAATAGTGAAGAAATACTCATACAAAAAATAATTTTAGTTACCGCAACATTTAAAACATACACATAAATATTGATCAAAAGAATTCTATAGAATTCTCAAAATATGTGTCCATTGTAAATAATTCTTACTAGAAACCTTAAAAAATTATTCTAACATTACAAAAATATATGTGACCGAAAAACAATACTTCTGCTACCACGATATTTGTTGGGGAGGGGGTCCCAAATGTGATCCCTTCAGTCCACTAGGTTACGTCAATGAAATTTATACTGCGATATATAGGTGACACGTTCGTGAAGTTGCCCCCCCCCCACATAGTCCCACAGACTTCAAACTGGTATCAACATTTTGCAATTTTTATGCAATTAAATGCATGTATCGGCCCAGATTGAACTGATCAACGTCTGAGGATATCTCGTCACGCCTCTCTCAATCACCTATTTAACTATTTTTTATGAATAATATGTTGTCCATAGACAGAAAAAATATTTGGAACGTTTTTAATTTGAATTCAACTTTAACGACTACCGTGAATAATAAACAGATCTACGTTCAACTATCCCACACACATGTATCAATTATTGTTGTTACTCGTTGTTAAATTCATATTTTTCCCTGGTAAATGTCTGGTGATTAAAATTACAGTTAGTTTATACTTGTAGAACACACGGTGTTAAAATATAAACAATATATTATATTAATGTACAATACATAATGTAACAACGTAATAAATTGCGAAAGTATTTGTTTTCGCGCAGAGTTTAGATTTAGGGTAATTTGTGAATGTTGATACGTGCATAATTTTTTTACACCATATTAGCATAAAATAGCACTTAAACCATAACACGTTGCTTGATATTTTTTTTAAAGATGGTGTGTGTGGCATATGTTTTTTTCTAAATTATAGTTTTAACCGTGAGTTTCAAACGAACCAGACAAACGAAGTTTCACAAATATCGAAGTGTACCTATACTCAATGAATTGGTGTCAGTGCACAGAAATAACAGCTAAAATCTGCAAACAGTGCAAACACTATATTCATAAATCAAAAAAAAAAATGTGTACCCCTATACAAGGTGACGAGAAATTATATAATTGGTCGGTAAACCAGGAAATTTTTTTTTAGGTGAGCGTTCGTAAAGACAGATAAAATAATCAAATCATATATTTTTAAACGGAACTTTTTAATGTAATTATTGCGGTCACCAAGCACGTCTCTTGGAGTAAATTTTAAAGCTATAAATTAGGTAGGTAGATACACAATCGTGTTTACGATAGCAATTTCGTATAACAATAATATAACTTACACCGGATACCCATTAATATTATTGCCCATCGCCTACTGAAACCGGTCGGAAAACAAAAAGTAATAATAGTATCAACTTTTATTATTCGAAATGATAAATATGATAATTTATATTATAATTATTATGGAACGTAGAGAAAATTATGTCATTTTTATATTAATCGTTCAATATAGAACGATGTACAACAATCTCGTTTTAATAATAATAAAAAAAATAATAATAACCCAACAAACTAATATTTTTTCACCTTTTTTTTACATGGGGAAATTGTGCGTGTGTAGAACACGTAGGTTGAGACGGAAAGGCGAAGATAATAAATTAATTTTTCTACCTTTGTTTTGTCTAACCCTTCCTACTCACAGACTCTAAACAAATAATGGTTTTTAAATCCTCTCACGAAATTGAATTAACGAACACTAAATTGCTTATAAAAATGGAGTTTATTATAAAATATGCCACGCGATAGTAAAGGTACGTTAAAGAAATTGAATTGTGTGACATAGATGGAAAATATCAGTAACTAATAAAATATAATTAATAACTACGATTTTCAATATATAATATTATATAATCGTAATCGATTAAAAATACCAAAAACAGCTGGGTTTTATATTGTTTGTTAAAAGAAAGTAACGGTTAACGATAACGTCAAGTAAATAAAACGTATTTTCATTGAATACAAAAAAAAATTAAACCGACGTTTTAGTATTAACTTTTATTTTTCTAGGGACACACGTAAAAAGTTGCAGGCAAGTAATAAGGAAAGAACTGACGAAAATCGTGCTTGTAAAAGATACTTGAAATGATTAACTACAAGGATACACGAGATGAAAATGTAGTTTGAGCACTATAACGGTTCACAGAAGTCAGTAAACACCAACAATTTAAAAAATATATTCGAACATTAAATCTTTGTTAACGCGTATCGTTGAAACCAATGGACTTGATGGTTCTTAAAAATGCAGGTTTGAATTCATTTCAAAAAAACGAATGACAATAGCATTTAAAATAATTGGTTCTACGCAATGTGGCACGTAATACCTACGCGTGTGAATCCCTCGACAAACGATTAAGTTGTATGTAAACAGTCAATTTAGTTTCAGTTAGCCTCAGCTACATAATATACCTAGTCATGGCAGAAACACTAGGTGCTCAAATCGAATTAATCAACCAGCATTTCTAGTTCCGGCTAGTTTCACGTGGATTTGCGGAAAAAACGAGACATCGTCAAGTAGCTTAGTTTTTTTTTTTTTATAAACCCGGCAATTATTTACACGTATCCGTGGTCCCCAATCGCGACTGATTAACTTATTTGTTTATATTATTTAGAGTGCCGCATGTGTCCTGCAGGAGACTTGCCCCCCCCCCCCAGTATATCATCTCGTAAACCAATTTAGTCTATATATTAATTGTTCTTCTTATGTTTTCTCAATATGCGTGTCCCGTGTGGGTGCCTATATAATTAGTAATTGCTATTTAGATATAGAATCATAATAATATACCTATAGGTACGTATATTACGTGATTATTATTACGTCAGACACGAAAAGCAATCGTTGCACTTTTATCATAACACACTATAGGTATTGTAGGTTTAGGACAAAGCGACACGGCGTTGCTTTCAACGCACCAAAATCATCTGCAGATATAATAAGTGTAATAACAATATTTTTCACGTCATGTGCGTGAGAGGGTGTATATATAATAATATATAATAAAAGGTTCGGTATAGGTATATATGAGCCTTAATTCCTTTAGCTCCTTCTCCGTTCTCGGACGTCCACATGCTCACAATAAAGACATTTATATCATATTAAAATTTAATTTTGCTCTATTCGTCTACGACACTGCGTGCAATTATGCGGTTAGTCATCGTTCCGACTGCAAAAATACAGTTTTCATTTTTTGCAACAAAAACGTCGAGATGTATTTCAATATATTATTAAATATAGCGTTACTTCGCTGTTGCTTAATACGAATAGATACACACAGTTGTCGTTACAACAGCGATTAGAAGGAAACTAGGTATACACAAAAACTATGATAGTATTATTGTAGCTTGGTCACTGTATTTCGTAACGAGCATACCGAAGACGGAGACAAACAATAATTTATTAATAATAATAACACAAAACTAGAATATTCCATTGTTTCGGCTTAGTGTCAACAGGTTAATAATTGCAGAATTGTAGATACACAAAAAATAACAGATGTATAAAAAGAAAGCTCTAGAAACATTTCCGATACCACACAATTTGCAATATAGAATTCTTGAGTACTTAAGTTGACATTTGTTTTTGTAGATGGAGAGAGGAAAAAGCCATAAACTATTCGAACAATAATTTATAAATTTCAATTTTACTCAGTCATTAGTAGGTACTGATAGAAAAAATGATATCAGTCACGACGAATAAGTGAATAAAACGTTCTTGATGAACGTACGTCGGAAAAGTCTCATTGTTGAAAATTTGTGACATGTAATATTATAAAATAGTTAATATAGAGCCATTATCATTGTAATTAATTATTATGAACTCAGTAGTGCCTACAGTTAGGAAATACTGAATACGAATAATATCACCAAACTTTTCTTTAATAATGTATTGAAAAGTGTATTAATTATTATTATTTATCTAGTAATTTAGTATTCCATTGTTCGATACTTTCCCTTCGTATTCCTAACGATAAAACCATAATAATATTATAGACCTATTATCTTACTTTACTTTGCACCACCATTCATTCGCTCGAGTTAAATATAAAAAAAAACACCATCTATCGTGTTACAACGTTATAATAAGTAATAACATTATACGAACAAATTTACATTTTAAAAAACTAAATGGTTTTTTTTATCTTGCTATTATTAGATTTGGTTGAAATTAATAGCGTTTTGAAATCGTGTTCGGTTTTCATCGAACAGCGTTCATCAGTTTAATTAAAAACTGCAAAAAATATCTCCAACGGAAATGTGAATACTAAATGCTAATTGTATACAATTTTAATAGTGTATTACCCAAAAATTGTAAATTGAGTTGGTTAAGTTATGTCATCGTTAAGAACGTTAAGTTATAAACAAATAAATAATAAACTTTTTGCCTACTTAACTCTATGAGTTTTAACTTTTAAGTTAATCTAGAGAAAAATACTAACTTATCTCAGTTAAAACGTATAGTTAATTATTTTTAAATAACATAACCTTCATGCAAAAGTATAATAAAATTGCTATATGTTTAAAAAAAATACGTTTTATTGGTTAGAAAGGATATGTAGAATCCAGGGGGGGGGGGTAGGGTGTTTCTATAGCCCCAACACTAATATGTGAATATTGTCAGAACTAAATTCGCTCGAATGTTGGTTCTTCGTAAAGTTGAGGAGGTAAATATTTACAAAAATAAATAATGCAGGTAAAATACTATGTGGTGGTGTTGAGGAAACGAACGTACGTAATCTGCAATGAGTTATAACACAGTTCCTTAATTTTGCACATTAGCAATCTGAATCGAGTAATATTTGTTTGTACCAAATTATGAGAAAATAATATTTTCAAGATAATCCCTTACTATTTGTATAAAATATTGACTAATGAAAAAGTTACAATATAGTATAGGTACCTATACCAGTACTATACATACACCGTAAAACGCATATCATGTCCTCTTAACATTGTCTACATCCAATTGGATACCACAATATTGATCTACCATATTTTATGCAATAAGCTTTCGAATTGGTTTTCACAGGAATTTTATAAGACCTTATTTTCCAGTCCTATTATTTTTTTTTTCGCTAAAATGTCCAAAATAAATATGAAACCAAAAAATAAAAAAACAAAATGTACACTGGTATTAATGGGTAAGTAGACAAATGTAACTCGTTTGAACATACAAGTTTAGTCTGATTAAATTACTAGCGTTGGTCACATTAATTTAAAACTTTAATAATTTGTTGTACATGGCGATAATATTGTATTTAAATATAATACCACATTTCAACCGGAAAACGATTTGGGCACACCTCAGTCGCTCAGTTCTATACCAAACAATCCGTGAACCGATTCGGACATTTCGCAACTACATCGATGATATTATTAAACAAAGCCGTCGTGTTAGATCCATACACAAATACGTACGTACAATACGGCAAAATGTGACGATCGTAAGTGGAACACGCTCGGTAATAATATTGTTTTCCACGATGGCAAAACAGAGGCACGCCGCCGCGGCACATACTGTACATGATATACGTTGGTGTTTATAGGTACCTATAATAATGTATTGCGATGAGATTTGAAATAATAATAACGACCGAACGCATATGAAAAGAAAAATAACAAACAACAATAATAATATCGATAGGTACACAATGGACGAGTTCATATAAATATACAGTCGAATTAATAGCGTGCCAATCGCAATACGTCCGAATATCGTCCCGTGCCCGTGCGAAGGAATGCGAGTGCGTACAGTATTCGACGGAACAATTGAGTGTGTGTGTGTGTGTGTGTGTGTGTGTGTGTGTGTGTGTGTGTGCACAAAATACAAAAAAAAATTTTAAAAAAACTGACAGTATAACAAAAAACAGCAGACGGAACGCAATCGTGAAAAAAACGCTGACGCTCGAGAGTCGTTTTCGCCGCCCAGCGTGCAAACGCTAATTCTACATTATTATATTGTTTGATCCGTTGGCACGAGGTCGACGTTGGTTCAACGATATTATTATCAATCGTGAGCCACAAAGTTCCTCTGCGAATCTTTCCGGATGGGACCGAAGACGACGTGGCTGCTGTTGGCGGTCACGATGACGCTGTTGCCCGGCACGCTGTCGGGGACGATCTCGGCGGGACCGCGACGACGAAACGCGGACGGTGGCGGTGGCGACCAATCCGATGGCGACAACGACGACGACAACTCTTACGGCGGTGAGTGCGTTTGTCGGTTTTTTTTTCATATTCTTGTTGGGTATACACTTACCTATACCAATGGTTTTCGACGGACGACTCTTGCTCGAATACCAATAGCATCAAATAGTAAACACTGCACGTCTGCACGTCATCTATACACAGGTATTTGAGTGAGTACCCTGCACATTGTCAAATGGAAATTAGTGATAACCACGCCTATATTAATTAGTTTGCTAATTGACAAGAAAAAAATGGTTTTTAAAATTTGTCTCAAATACTTTTTTTAAGTACTTTTTTTCAAAACTGACCAGCCGAAATCTGATATGATGTAATAATAATATAATTATATAACGCTTCAAACTGCAGGAAAGTGCAGGATCAGGCGGGTGGCATGAGGTAAATCGAAGCATTAGCTGAGTATGACGTATTCTCGAGGGCCTCGGATTTAAAGCCTAGTTATGTATTATTTATCTAGACGGACACAAAGTAATTAAAAATGTAATAAATATCCACTTCGGACACGGTTTATAAATTATCACGATTTATATTCTGCAATTATTATTTGTACATACGAATATTGTAACAAAATAGCTATAAATGCAGAGCCCCAGAAGTTATCAATATTTTTAAAATAGATGTGCTTCGTCCTATTCAGCTCGTCTGTTCTAACTAGTTCTTTTTAATTTTTCGTATACATTTTTTAGACATTTGTCCCTAGAGAATACAATATGAATGCATTATACATTATTATTTATTTTAGATGTGAGAATGGTGCTTGCGATGTATTTCATCATTTTTAACTTTTACCTATTCCTATAGTATTTACCATATTATAATGTTCAGCAGTTAGGTTCTTTTAGTCAATTAATATATTAAAAAGTATTGAATAAATAAATAATAGTTATTTTGAGAGAATTAGGCCCCAAGTGCATTTTTCATGTAAGAGGCCTCTGATTAAGTCCAATTCACTCCAATTGCATGTGACTTAGATCTAATACTTCTTACCTCTCGGTATACCTATACTTTAAAATATCGTTATACCTATATGAATTATTCTACCCATGCAGTGCAATAATATACCCGAATAAAAATTCTACGATAACTCGAAAACTTTTTGAAAAACGGAATGCACGAAAAAAAAATATTATCCTTTATGCGTAGGTCCATCGCATAACCAAGAAATACTACAAATCTTATCGACCATTTACACAGAAATACATATTTTCCTACTTCTAAAATATTAAATGGACTAAAGTTATATCGTTGATTTTTCTTTTGATAATTAATTATAATTTAATGAATATTAATTTATTGATTAATTTATTAAATTTTATAATACTTGATTTAAAAAATGATCGATCAGTGACTCCTATAATACATTAATACATGATGTGTAATATAATAAAATAGGTTTCGCGTATTTGCTATTCGTAACCTCACCTATAGGCTATAATTGCCAACTATATTACATTAATATCCAGTTTGGAATTTCTCAATCAAATTTATAATATTCTAAAACTTAGTGATTTGACGTTCCGAAAACATCAACAAAAATAGTCTAGAGGCCGTAACACGATCTTGCAATCGAGACATTCCATTCTAGGCACAAGTATAAGTTAAAATCCGTTTAAAATTAGTTTCCAATTATTTTATAAAAAAAATATATGAATAATGATGACATACATCTCTCCCACAAAATTGTTTTTTGTACTTAAAAATTAAAATAAAGTTGATGTTTTAAGTGATTCAATGACACTTGATTCACTTCGAGTAACTATATATCATTATAATTTCCTACGTGTTATACTATTTATACATATATTAAGCGAGCGTCACACACGCACATAATATATTTTACACATACATTTTTTGTTATCTTTAACAATAGAGTTAATTAAGCTATAATCTAACTTAAAGGTAAAACATTATCTGAGTTTTCCCTTCGATTTTTTATAACATTTTAATTTTTGAAGCAAGTTTTGAGCATTTTTAAATCTTAAGATTTTGTGTAGGTACTCAAAGTTTGCATAAAAATAAAAATATTGTAAAAAAAACATGATAGAATTCAGATAAACGTCGTCTAAAAAATAAAACAAAAATGATTAAACACAGTATTATATTGTGCTGTAAATAAATACAATGTGATTTAAGCTAACCCACGAAGTGAATACACACGATGATTATTTATTATATTCAACTGACGAGACACTTAGAATAAGAAATCTTTCGAAATATTGAACGAGTAAAAATCTCATTTTGTTTTAATTAAACATTTGAAAAATGTCCGTGGCTTCAATAAACAACTCTTTGGTTTGTAGTCACGGATTTACCTACCTACCTAGGAATAGTTATTGTAAAATTCCCACCTCCAATCGAAATGTTTCGCTATGTCCTTGCATGTAGATTCGTACGGTTTAGTTATGACGCTTGAATTACGTGTAGTCTTTTTTCAGTAGTTACAGACACTTACAGTATACGTGTGATTATACTACAAAAATAATAACAAAGTATAATAACAATTTATTTAAATTTTTTCGACAAATCTCGAGAGCAGAAAGGGAGTGTCAGCGGATGACTGATTGGGGTTCAGCAGGAAATTGCATAAATGTATTATAGGCGCCCATCGCGTTCATAATCCTGGCTGAATGTTTAAGGTGGCTAATGGAGGGTATAAACGATGAGATTGAATGTAAAATAGAAGATCATGCGAGAGCCACGTTGCGTCGGCGGGCGAATGGATTATGATGCGGATGTTAGGTGTGGTGTGAGAAATGTTAGTTTGTTTCGTAGGGTAGAGACTTAAAGTCTTTCCAGCATTCATATGTTTTGTAAAATAGCAGCCTCAAGCAATAATCAACAGACTTTCTAAAGAAAGAAAAAATCGTCGAAAATAGCTTAACATTTTTAGTCTAATACTCTAATCATTTCGAACAATTTATTGTACATGGATAATAATAATAAAATTCAGGGAAATAAGTTTGATCTGATCATTATAGTACATATTATACATTAAATACTACAAATACACTGTCGCTAAAGGATTATGTTATGTACTTGCGAAAAAAATTAATGTAAATGTTATACATATAATATTTTATTAAATAAAAATACAACTTATACATCACGTCTATAAGTTTCTTTAAATACTATTTAATGTTAGGTGCATAATATAATTTCTTTAGCAATATAATAAGAACATTTTTGTTTCAATTTGTATTTTGTAGGGTATAAGCGGAATTCACTTATCTATTGTGGTTTCACAAGGTAATCGATAGTTTAATATATTTTAAGCTTCAACAAGATGTTTATAATCGTAAGAGGAAAATCCTAATTATAAGTTTAATCATCCAATTTTGTAAAAATTAGAACTTAAAATGTATACGAAAAAAAACTTTACAAATGTAATTTTTATTATTTTAAATATATCCAGAGAGCAATTTTTTTAATAACATTTTTAGGAAAATCGATAAAAAAATCAAATGCCTACAAACAGTCTAAAACAGATAGACATTTTGAAAAATGTTACCGACTGTTGACAATTATAATTTACACTTATTATATTATTTTGAACTATACAATATAACATAAATTGTTTGAAATTTTAACACTTTTAAATATTATACAATGTCAACACAATTTGAACTTCAATCGCTCAGAAAAAATGCACGTGGCCTTATGCCAAACTTTTTTTTTAATCCGGCATGAAAATGTATATACTCATGTGTTACATTTACATAGCACAAGGTGTAGATAACGTTATGATTTTTAACTACTGAATACACGCATCTTTGTAATTTTGACACGTTTTGTTAAAATGTAATTGTTTATAAAAAAAAACTATGATTTTATATTCTCTAAATTATTTAATTGGTAAAACTTATATTAATTTTTCAAGCGTGAAGGTACCTAAAAAGTAGGTATTGAATAATTATTATTATTTATGAAAAGTTAATCGTTTTAAATAGGTACAGGTAATAAAAAAAAATTATTTGTTTTTTAAATAAATAAATAAAGTGTTTTTATGGAGTCAGTAATTAAAAATTATTTATCGCAACAACTAATTGAACCATGACATTTCCAGTTAGATAACATTTGTTTTAATTCAAGGTACACACGCATCGGTTCGTTACACGATTAGTTTTACAAGTATAAAATTAAAATCATTGTCCTCCTGTAAGTGAATTTAATGAACTCGCTATTTAAACTGAAGTTTAATAGCACATCACAACTCACAAGTCAAACAATACAAACACATTGATTCAAGTCCAAGTGAATTTTTTATTTTAAAATGCAAAATAATATTACGAAGTACCTATCAATTAATATAATAAACAATAAGATGTAGACCATCATACACTATAATGAAGATACACTAAGATAATAACTCGAATTTCAAGGGAAATAAAAATAAATTTGACTTAATGTTTCGAGTTATATACCTCAAATACAACTTATAAATTCTTCAAGGGACAAGAAAAAATGCACGTTTTAAAGGTTTTTGAATGATTGTAAGTCGACTGTACATATTTTAATATCAATGAGTATAATGTGAGTATATTATACAAAATATGCTCAATCAATAGTGATGATATGTATAGAAAATGTACTGAAACCCAACTAATCTGTGCATTTAATTTTTGTATAATATGACTTATCAAATTGTTTCGTCAATTTTTGGAGCTATTAATTTACAACTAAATTACAAAATCAATTTAATGATCTTTCTATGTATACGTATCCATTCTGTTATCAAAACTGAGAATGTATAACACTACAAAAAAACAAACTCATTTCTTGTTAACCAAATTACCTGTTCAATGTTCAGACATCATGCAAACCAAAACTACTGATTTATAGGTAAATCATGCTTTAGACAAATTAGAAACTAAACAAGTTACTCATAAGTAAAACTGTTGCCATGCATTGGAGAGTCAACAAATAACTTAGAAATTATTTATCATCATTAAAATTGAATTAAGTTGAGTACATTTCAATTAAACCAACCCTTAAGCTCACTAAGAAGATAATCGATTTTACAATTGTTCGACGGCTAAAAATATGGTCCGTTAAATATAATAATGTATTTTAAATTTAAAGAGGTCAATTATTTAATGAACAGGAACATTTAAACACCAACGGTTTCCTTATCAGATTTTTATTATAAATTTGACTACTACACCGTTTATGGTATCAATTAAACCCATCTGTAGACTTGCATATAATTATTGAACTGTAATTAATTCAAGATAATTAGACTTAGAGTAAAAAATTAACATACTATTTTTTAATTCTATATTTTATTTGAGTGGCTGTATTACTTACTAGGTGTATCGTTTATTCGTATATATTTATAGTATTTACCTATAGTTTTATTGTAATCACATTTTTTGTATAAATAATATTATTGAAAATATCTTTAACAAGTTTATATTTTAATAAGTCGAATTAAAATTGATAGACTTTTTTATCAAAACATTCAAAACTGATTAAATTACAGTCATGTTGTGGGTTTACCTTGTTAATAACTTTTCGTTTCTTTAATATGATTATATGAATAGTGTAAACGTCAACCTACATTAATATTTCAAAATAAATATGATTACATATACCCAACTATCACTAAAAAATTCATGATGCAGAGAGGGAAAAATACTAATCTGGATAATATAACAGCATAATAATGTAGCATTTTTGAATCTTAATAATACTATCAACTTTCGACCAATGTTCTAATATTAGTAATCCTAAACCAGCTTTACGTACCTCTCATAATCATGCCATGAATACGTTATCAATAGTTTTAAGCTTAAATATTCATAATATATTAATTATTAATAATGGAATATTCACAACATATTCTGAACCTAACGATCATAAAATAATTATATAATACTATACCTACATAGAATATTCCAATGAACAAACGATGAATATTCTTCTCTTATTTGATAAATAATACAGGTAGTTACAAAGACAAGCCATATCGTTAGTATTTTGACATGTTAATAATATATTAGAATTTAAAAATTTAAAATCATTAAAATCCACTTATAATCAAAACAAAACTTCTGTTTATAATGTAAGGAGTACGAAAAATAAAATTATCCATTTATATAAAACTAAATATTACAATACACATATTAAGGAAATAATCATAAATGTTAAAAAAAATTAAAATATAACATAATTAATATTAATATGATTATTTTACAACATTTTAATAACTAAAAACTTCATTAGAACGTTTTAAAATCAATTAAATTAGATGCAGAAATACAAAACGAAGTAATTTAAAAAAGTTTATAATTATTCAAGAATAATAAAATTATTTATTTGTGTTTACCTTTCAACAATATTAATAACATCAATTTTTTTTTAAATATTTGCCTACACCTTTTAATTTAATAGAATATTGATATTAATGACGTACATCATTAAAAATGAAATATCTTTGTATTAATGAAATTTAACATAAATAATGATAAGATTTTATAACAAATAAGTATAAAAGCCGGTTTTTGTCAAGTGGATGTATTAATATGTTGAGTGTTGACATTTCTTTATTACGTTCGAAGAATGTTTGTATAACTAAAAATGTAATAATGAAATAAGATTTAATAAAAAAAAATGTAATACGAGTTCATCCATTCATTTCAGCAATGTTTGCATCCTCCACTTTGATACCTAATCAAAAAATATCAGATTTATATTTTAAATTAAACAATTTTAATATCACAAACAAATCATACTAAATCAAAAATGAGAAAAGTTATTTGCAAAACCTAAATATATATTTATTTAATATATTATTATTTTATGTAAATATGGTAAATCCATAAATATGTATAAAATTAGTATTTTTTCGTTCTTTATTATGTGGGTAAAAATTATAAGAAATAATATTACACCATTATAAATCCTATTCATTCAAGATACTCTTTCAAAAAATATTTCGATATGTGAAATTTAAAATATAAGCTGATAGTAGTATCTATTATTTTTATGTCCTAGCTGCCTTACCAAAAAATAAAAAACTATCCATTTGAATTATTTTATAAAAATTTACAAATAAGTGTAGCTTGTTTTCATAAAGGTTCCTTTTTTTATACAAATTCCAAGAATTGATAGACTTTGTACTCACTTTCGTCCAAAATCAAACAATGCATAAGTAGATCTTCTTTAATAGTTTTCTAAGAATATATTTCACTTTTTAATGTTTTCATCTCTTGCATATTTCAATATACAAACACACGTGTATGAACATCTTTGTCTTTCGAAATTCTGATTATACCCATTTTGTGAAAAATAAAAAAGCAAAAATTCGGCAATGTCAAAGCCAAAACTTTACCCCCCATGGGAAATTTAAATGGAAACAGTTATGTCGTTGACTTGAGACCAACCTTGGTTCGATTAAGAGTAATGCACGACGAAGTTGGCAATAAAAAAACTTCGTAAATACACCATTTTACTGAGTCTTATGATCAACTTTGTTAAAAGGGTTAAAAATATGCTTATTTATATTTAATAATAATGAGTGGTTATGCAAGGATCTTTACTGCTCTCCGGAGAGAATTTTACATATAGTTTTACATATTTCGTTAAAACGAAATTTGGAGAAAAAAAATATAACATTTTTTACCAAAAAGGGTTAAAATAATTTACCTAACATGTTTAAATTGACGTACATTAAACAAAAAAAAAATCTGATATATCTTATTTTATAAACACAATTTGTGGGGGCATTTGAATTCTTTAACGGGTACATTAAAATGTGGTTCAATAGAACATTTTAACGGAACTGCTACAAATTTAACAATTTATTTCAAAACGTTTTCGATAGATTAACTGTCTCGATTGGTACAGTATCATTCACTCCAAATAATCAAACCATACTCTAAACTACATCCGTCCTACTTTGGGTGGAGAGCTACAAATGAATTTATATTATTGAAACTAGACAATTACATTTGGCAAACCTAGCAATTTTTGGGAATTTACCTACTGTGAATGTCATGCGCGTTCATAGAAATTTTAATTATAAGAAAAACATGGTCAAATAATAACATTTATAAACAAAGAGATATCATTAATAAAATCATAAATATAACAATTAGATGTTATGCATCTGAAAACAAAATAAACTATTTGAATACATTTAATTTATTTCATCCTCATTTAGTTGTGTTCATTTAAAGTAATATTCAAAAATAATTATTTGTTTCCATTATTCCTATAGAATTTTTAGTTTTTAAATAACAAAATGTATATTAAATTTTGAAAATTAATTTTGGAAATATAAAAAACAGCAAACTACATACGGTTTACTATGTTGTAGAGTAAATTATTAATTTTGAAAAAATGATTGCATATTGTTTACAGTGCAATAAAATAACTATTGCCAATTATTAAGTCTTCATTAAGTACAACTTTGTTGGGAATAATCATTATTTTTCCATGTTAATTTTAATTGGTTAGGTTAGATATTAAATTAACTATTTATATACTTAAAGACATTTGTATGCCCCATTGGAATAATATCATATCTACTATCATGTTGTTATTATTGATAATATTATGAGCTTTTATAATAATTTCATAAACAATAATCTAATATATTACTTAATAAGCTTACAATTTATTTTTCAGAATTCGAAGAAAAGATTCTCCGGACGTTTATAGGAAAATTAATTGAAAAATACGGTACAAATATCCAGTCACCCACCAAGTCAACAAACATACAACGTATTGCAAAGAAAATTCGAACGAGCAGTTCTAAAATTCCTATCTTAGACGATGAACATATAGCGACTCTGTCAATTTATCCATTCCTTGTTAACCCGTTTTATCAACCATCCTTTTACTCAAGTTATATTCCATTACCCTATGATGCAACAACTAATCTAATTCCCGTTGGGCAAATACTGCATCAAGAAGATGAATACCACCATCGGTTTTTAGGACCTTTACATACCCGATACCCAATCGGGTATACAAACGTTCCAGGAGTTATGAGCTCAACCCTTTTAAATAATGGTCCTGAAATTAAAAAAACCACAAATGTCCAAAATTCCATTCCCCCGGATAACCAAGAAGTGATCCAAAAACATGACAAGGAATTACATTCATCTGATCAAATACTAAACCAAAATCAGGATGATTTTGATCATACTTTACCAATAGGACTTAACCTGGAAGATCCGATAAAAATGTATCAAAAAAAAGACGAAAAAATTAAACAACTAAATTCAAAAATGAATCGAAAATTACTTGACCATATTATTGTGGATGATCTTCCAAACACAATAACTGCAAATCAAAATCAAACGACTGGATCTCCAGAAATTCGAGACCTTCAACCGTCAACTACTTTTGTTGAGTTCGACACATCTATGCCATTAGATACAATTAATTTTCCAAAAACATATCTAGTTTCTCCTCTTCCACCGTTAACTATTTCGAATGAACCAAGTAAATCCGAAATATATAACAACTCAGTCTCACAGCTTTCATTAAACTCTGATGAATTTATCAAAGTAAAGCAAATTGAATTACACCGTTCTACAACAGAAGAGCCATCAACTTTGTCAAACACAGAACAACTAGTAACTACGGTCGAAACATATTTATCAAATATCACCAGTGACAAAAATCAGGAGAATACATTGACCTCTGAAAAAAGGAGCCGACCGGATGAACCACAAAATTCTCATCACTATTCTAACGACAAGTACACAACTGATATTTTAAAAAAGCCAATAATTAACATCGAAGAAATATCAATAGAAATAGCCAAAACAACACAAAACGCTGAAGTTTTCAATGCATTATCTACACTTCCAACAACAACTATGACTACAACATTTTCAACTCCATTGTATGAAAATAACGATTCCAAAATATCAAAATCCTCTATTGTAGATAGAGCCGAAACAAATATTAATGGCAAATTATATCAGACTTCAGTTAAAAAGGTAACTAATACACCTGATGACAAATTGACGAAAGTTAGTAACGAACAGGATAACATTATGGATTTGATTAATTCGTCAAGACCTCCATCTATAATATCTATAACGACTTCAGAAACGTTCACTTTGCCATACACAAAAACATCGTCTATAATATCGCAATCGTCACCAGCACACTCTAAATATTATTCTTCAACCAAATCACCAGCTCTAAACTGTACTACCAATAAGAGAAATACAATTGAACCAACAAGTGTAAGTTACACTTCATTATTACCCACAATTCTACAACCACTAAATATTACAAATAACACAACTTCAATATTAGTAGAAACTAAAACGGAACAAACTCCATTGATCACATTGAATTCCAATGAATATATCAATAACATTAAACATAGCACTAATATCTCTAGACATCATGATAAATCAACTAGATCATCTTCAACACCGACAATTCGTATTCCATCGTATGATGTTTTTAACACTGGAAAACCCATAAAAACTGTCCAAAATAATTTACCATCTGATGTAACTATATTCTCAAAGAAATACCAAAGCCAAATACCAACATCAACTGAAATATTAAATACGTACAATGACGATGCTACTAATACTTACTTCCCGGTCACAACAAAAGGAACAAAAAGAAGCACATTGAAACCAACAGCTACGTCGATAAATCAATATAACTCTGTTCAGAGAAAAACACCTCTTGATACAGTTTCAGGTTATTCAAAGTTTAGTAAAACAACGTACAATCAAGATCGGTATATGACGGAAACATCAAACACCCCACAATCTATTGACGATTCCGAACTATGGTACAATCATATGAACCCTCAAAATGCACTTAAAAAAGATGTAAATGAAGAGCAAATACACGTTTTGTTAAAAAAAATGATAAAATTACTCAAACCAGAAATCGAGAAACAAACCCTAACTAAAGAAAGTGTAGTGAGACTCGTACCACCAAGACTTGGAGATCCAGAGAAGTTTGTATACATCATATATCCATGGATACTTGATGAGGCTAAAAATATAGAAAACGAGGAACGTACAAAAATCAACGCAAATCCATTGACCACTTCTGACAAATTAAAATGATAATTTTCTTATAAAAAATGTATTTATTTTTTATTAAAAAAACATTGATAAAAATACTGTAAATTTATTTATTAAAATTATTTAAGGCTGAAATTACAAAATTTATCTTATAAAAAATATAACACATGTACCTACAGTGTATAAATATTCATTATTTTGATTTTAAGAAAGCTAGTTTTAATCATTCAGTTGACACAGAAGAGCTACTCCGCGGTAAATCCAATGAGAAGGGTTTTGATTGGTATCGAGAAACATCGATAAGACATAATTAGAAGAATGTCCCGTTGTAGACAAAACCCCTTTTCTCTCCGATGTATTATACACGGGGCATGTATATCTATTTCCTTTGATCAGCTCATCTTTTCTTGTAGGTATGAACCATACTAACGGTAACACATCCGTTAGTACTTTCGGCAATTGTTCCTCCAGAACCATCCTATAAATTACATTTAAGTATAACCTATTCAACTATTATATTTATTTAATAATATCTAAAATGACTTAATATTAATAATTTAATAATCGACTTAATACGATTATAATTCAATCGAATCGTTCTACATCACGCTACATAGTTGATTGAATATGAACGTACTTAGACATATCCCAACGAGCTCCGTCTATAAAAAGACCGTAACAATACACTCCGTCCACAGGAGGCTTATTGACTTTATCAAAGTGTTGTATATGAAAATCAAAGCACAATTGGTCTATAGGTATAGTATAACGCCGAGCAAAATTTTGCATCACCGCGGTTAGAAATGCTTGAATAAAAAATAGTCCACTGAGCCAGACATTATCGGGTATACCTTCGTCGTACCAAGTCTAAAATAATATTTAAAAAAAAACAAATTTAACTAACAAAACAAATAACAAATATTTTTCTACTTCAATATGTTAACAAGTAACTAATGTACTTAGACCATTAGACAATGTAGTAAAATAACAATGTATAGCTTAAATGTATTGTTTATAACAATGTGTAAATATATTTATGTACGTATGTAGGTATGTATGTTACGTATGTTATTTATGTATGTATGTACATGTGTGTTATATGGTACATATATAACTGAGTTTAATTCACACACGAAAAACCTCTGTTCTAACCTAAACTAACGAGAGAAATATAATAGGTGGGTAATAAAAGTATCCGGCAAGTTGCATTAAACGAATAAAAGATTATATTAAACTTTCTCATTTTATAGGTAGGTACCTAACACATACCTATTACAAGCGTTTAACTTTAATCTAAAAATATTTTACTTATCCGTCAGTTACATTCATGCATCATGTATACTGTATTGTATTTATTTTAGAACAATACCGTGCGGTTACCTACCCAGCCGTCCAGAGAAAGTTAATGTTTTGTAAACGTCTAAAGGCTTACTTTTTGTCGTTTCTTCCGTTGTCTATGGTTATACTCTGACACCAACATAATATAACAAATATAGTTTTTATCAAATTGTTTTAAATTTAAAATTAAATTTACCCATACACATTCTATTGTTCAGTACAACAACTATATTACCTTAATATTAATATTTTTTTTTTTTTATTTGAAGAAATCTACAATTTTTACATGCTTTTTGTACAATAAGTAGGTTTGATATAAGAAAAGTAAGAATAATATGAATAGTTAGATTAGGGAAGATACCCAGTGGTCACACCCAATAAATATTAATATTTTAACAAACAAAATTCTTATAATTTATCACACCATACTGCCAACAAGAATAATCTAGATTAATTGTATAGGCTATTTTAAATTTGATTAATTTTATACATGTATTGGGTAGTTATATATAATCACCCAAATACAACTAAATATCAATCAATACTCAATTTAAATGGATCATAAAAAAATGAATACCAGATATTTATAAATACCTATGTTACACATAAACTGAAATACCTAACAAGTGAAATAACTTTTGTTTTTATCAATATTTAAATTTTTCATATTTTTCAAATGTGGTTTATAGATGCTCATGCAACAAATACGGAATAAAATGTATAATTTATATTTTTTAAATATAAAAAATTAAAATTTTATATGTTATTACATTTTTTAGAAAAATTCAATATAGCCTATTTGTAAATCTTATTTTTTTTTAATGTTAATTTTCAAATAACAGTTGGTAAACTAATTTTTATTGAAGTCGATTATTTTATTTACAATTTTTTTAGTAACAATATTTTTCACGGTAAATTAATTGGATTTTTACAACATTATTTTTGAGAATTTTTAGATGTAAATAAATCTTAGATAATATATTATATATTCATATAATTGTCATACATATTTTCATACGTTTAACTTTAATGAATTTTCCATTTTTCATTTTTCATTTGTCATGTCCTTCTGTTACACATAGATATCAACATAATATTATTAAATTGTATTCATTTAAGAAATAAATATTTTTAAATTGCATAAATTATTTGGTAATTGAACTAAAACACGTCTATAAGCCGGGAATTTAGCACACTCGCAAAGTGATCTTTCCTAGCTTGATTTTTTTTCTTGGCGTTAAATAAAAAACTTGTTTTATTATTGAATATTTAATCCAATTTATTTATGAATAATGTTTTATTTGTGTTTATCATTTAAACATAATACGCGTATCGAACTATAGTATTTATCATGTTAATTGTTACGTATTTTATATTTTTATTTTTCTCCAAAGAAAATATGTAGCACCTATAGATTGAAATTCAAACAAAGAAAATATTTTTTTCAAGTGAATTATTAGAAATTAATATAGAGCATAAAATTCCATGAAATCTATTAATTTAAGAAGCACTGTGTACATTTTTCTGTCCAAAACTGTAAAATCATGTAATGTATATTATATTTTAACTTATTTTATAAATTTTTAAATTAAAACTAGAACACTCTTTAGTACATTTTATAAGAATAGGCGTGGACAGATGACACATGAGTGGAATTTAAATTGTTATGTTACCTATCTGGTTTTTTTTTCAGAAATAATTGAGGTAAATTGTAAAAAATTAAAACTATACATTATAAATTAATTGTCATTTGTTTAAAATAGTTATCTTTTCCCTTCTTTAATATTGTTATAAGCATTTAAGCTATAGACATAACGTAGCTTACTTGCAAGAAATTAAGTCGTTCAATAAAATTAGTTATATATCCTCCCAAGGACTTAAGACTTGGATAAGAAAACTTCGACCAAAATACTGGGAATTTGGCCGTGGATAACGATAGGGCCATGGTTTCCAGTTCAGGCGTCATAACAATAGCGCCTTTGATAGCTTTTATCAGGTCTTGTAAGCTCTTACGAATAACAGACAATAGTACGTTAAAACGTTCCATTTCTTGAATAAGGACCGCATTCATGGATTCTGCGTACATAACGGGATATTTTGTCGTTGCTGCTTCTAAGTCGAAATTATTCGGGAGCTTCGTAAGTATATCGGACACGGTCGTTATCAGTGCCTTTTCTGTCTTATCAGAGTCATCTGTTCCGCCACTGTATTCTATTACTGCTACAAATGATTTAAACAGTAACGTTGTGGTCTGTAAATCACGGATGATTCCTGAGTTTATATGCAACCCAAACACTTCTGGACTATGGACGACTGGAATTTCCTATGAAAAAAATGTTGAATTTTTAATTAAATATTCGTTGTTTGCTAACAAAGAGTTTATTTTAATAATATTTTTGCCTACTTCGATTTGTTTAATAAAATCATGGTAGTTGGCACGAAACGGGATTCCATACTTCTGATCAATGTCACAAAACAAATAGTACGGGTTTTCGACTACTTGTGGACAGCAAAATTTATTCAAAATCGTATTAATTGTACGCCTGTCCCAATCGTCAGTTACTCTACCACCGTAATTACATTCTCCCGTTAAGTATGTTACAGCCTCGAATGGTATTTCGTCGAATTCATTAATGTACATCTAAAAACAATTTTATTAATAACTCGAAAGATATATATTCCTTAACGGATATGCACTTGAAGTTGTTGAATAGAAATGTAATAATCGGATTCATTAAATTCATAAGGTATATTCCATCCGATGGGTCCAAATTTTCTCCGTTCTTGTACTATGGCATGGAAAAATGTAATTCCATACAATAGTTTTGTGAATGTCCGTTCCTTGCCTGGACATCCTTCAAAAAAGTTTTTATCTTTCACGGGATACGACTGATAGCTTCGAAGCATATTAGCTTGTAAGCCCGTCGGAGGCTCATTAGTCATTTTAACGCCATTCTGTAGCACGGACACCGGAAACTAAAATTAATTGTAGGCGTAACTTAAAATATTATAATATAGGCATAACGGGAATGAACCATCAACAATATTACTATTATATTACTTTAACTGAAGGATAGCTGGTCAGCCACAGTCTAAATTCACTATTCACGTTGGAAATATCAAACGAGTCGCAAATCACTTCCAACTGTCCCATCCACGAGGTAGCCAAATGACAGTTTTGTAAACATACCCAACCACCCGTTTTTTGTGCGTTTCTTATCAGCAATTCAGCTATAGGACCCTTTAATTAGTATTAGAATATTTATAATTAATTTAATATATCATTATTCATCAGTGTATTAATATTCTATTAACTTGTCCCTGGCCCAATGAAACGCTTTGAAGACTTTCCGTCTGACCCATTTTGTCTGCAAACTGCAACAAGCTTGCCATAGGATCTACCCCAGGTGAGAGTATAAATATAAGTGGACTCAGACAAATAGAGTCACCATACGATTTATTTATGTCAAATGGTGGTGGATGAATGAACTTTTCTCCTAGTTCCACTTCTATAAGTCTGGTTATAGCAGGTATAACCTTGTCAGGCCTAATTACACGTATGACGAGAATTCGTTGGAAATCGCTTAATTTATCGTACCAGGGATTAGGGAATTTTGAAATTCCATGATCAATCATATCGCAATAATTTTTCCACTCATCCACTTTGCTTATAAAATCATCTTTTATGCCTGAAAAAATCAAATCTTACAAATGCAGTACAGTAAAGCTAAAATTGTATATTCAAATCTATTTATACCATGGTATGCATTTAATTCATCCAAAAGACATATCTCATTCCAACTTTTATCATGAAACCAACTGGGTCCAGGATTAAGAACATTGTTATTAAGACCAATGTCATCCGTAATAAGAAACATTAGTTCTTGCTTGTCAATTTTTTTTTCAGCGCTATAACAATAAACGTTATTAAATGACATTAAACATTACAAAGAAACCCATTTCATTATCACTTACAGCATTACTGTAGTGCACATGATGAAAGAAAACAACATCTTATCCTTTTCAAATAATGACCGGCATACATTGGCATATAAATTATAAGTAAACGTTTCTTTCAGAGCATCTAGGCGTATTCGAATAATTTTTGATTTATTTCTAAATTAACAATTTACTATTTTTACTAATATACAATTCATAAAGGTACAAGCTACAATATACATACAATTATAATTTTATAAGCTATTATGAGCTGGTATACTATTATATTCAAATGAAAATTTACTCACGCTGTTTCAATTGTCATAATAAAAATATTGATAAACCAAGATAATGAATATTGATACATTGGATCGACATTTGGTAAATCAGTAATGCAGTAATAAAGTATAGAACAGTGTTCAGCGATTGGTTTATATTGCAAACGAAATTGATCAAGAACTGCAACAGTTTCCACTGAAGCAGCTTGTTTACGGGTTATTTCTTTAGCTAATATCTAAGTAATATGGTCGATCATTGTAAGATTCAATATAAGTAATTTAAATTTCACTTAATTAATATTTACCTTAGAATTATCTAAAACGTCAACCGCATTTTCGTCTTCTAAAATATTTCCTGGAGCTGAAAGAATTTGCAGAATATTGTTTTCAACGTCCAACAAAGCTTTAACGTTTTCAGCACCCTCAACAATTAATTGTTGCCTTTTTGACTCCAGATCTGGTCTAATAACCGGTTTGAAATATTTTTAAAAATAAAATTAATAATAATATACATTATTGTTGAACATGTTTACCGTTCTTTAGCGACAACGATTCCCAATAATTGGTCTTCTAGACCTTCTACGGTCAATGCAAAATTTATAACAGTAACTTTGTTAAATATTTCTGGTAAATAATGTGGATTTCTAAGCTTTGATGTGATATACAATCAGAATTTCGGATTGAACTCTATGACATTATTTCCGAGTGCTATATACATTGACTTTCCTGTAAGATGACAAATGGTTTAATGACATGTAGGTAAACTTATTTACAACACTTATTACTACATGCTATTTTAAATATTGTATCTACAATTCTAGATACAACATTCTCTTCCCAACATGTTAATCACAGTCTTAATTCCAATTTTGTGATTAAGTATTGGTATTTCATAAATAGGCATCTCATATTATTATCTATGACAAAACATAATAATTGTTTTTTTTTTTTTTAATTAACTATTTAAACTAAATCTGTTGTAACATGTGTACCAAAAAAGCCCATACACAACACTGTGTTATCAAAATTGTGCAATTAAAATATATTAAAAATTAAAGTATAAGATAGACCAGGAAAATTAGTTCAATTGTGGTGTATCAACAAAGGAACGAAGAAAGTATGAAAATCGAGTTACATTGATGAATGTGTCTTTGAAGATCATCTGTGAGACAGACTAAGATACTATAGTATATAGTCTAAGTAATATTAACTATTCATATAACTAAAATAATATATAAGGACCTTCAATTAGCAAATGTCTACTACTTATTTATTATTTAAAAAATACAATTTCTGTAACAAAATATTTCGATTCATATCCACTAGTACTTTTAGATGATTCATCATCACGTAAAAACACTTTGCAAGTTTTAACAAATGATAAATAAGTAAATCCTTGTTTTCAATTTTTTTTTTTTTTACAGAATCTTATAAAACAATGTTAAGTAATCACCTTGTTTGTACACCGTCTTCAATAATATCGGGTCCAAGGGCAAATCTAAATCTTCCAGTACGTTTTCGATTAATACAGGTTTCCCAAATTCAATACCAACTTCGATACTTTTCATATAATTTGGATTAGTTAACTTAATAATAATGATGTCATTATATTTTTCCAACGTCTTAATCCATTTATGTGCCTGACCTTGAGGGTCGATCAATAACGACCATCTTTGTGAGCCATCCATAATTATGGCATTATCGATCGAAAATGAATCTAATGGTAAGCCATTAATAGTCCAGTTTTGGATTTTCGTTGGAACACCTAAAACTTCAATTAAACTATAACTATCTGAACTTGGAATCTTTAAATCATTGCACAATATTTTCCATTCATTGATTATTGAGGACCTGCAAAAGAAAAATGAATAGTTTGCAGGTTCATTAACTCAGCGTTATTCATTTAAATACCTGAAATGTGATGTAAATGGAGCCAAATATGCTATTATTCCACAAGATATAAGAATATCACCAGGTATGCAATCATAATTGGTCTGAAGTTCTTCTGCTCGTAAGGCCCAACGATGTTTCTCGCCACCTAGACTTCCTAAACAATTTTTAATTAAGTTTAGTTAATTTGTAAATACATTTTTTATTGTAAACGGCTTTTTAAGTTGCATACCAACCTATAAGTTTTTCTGCTTTAATTAACTTGCTTTCACATAACGCAACTTCCGCGAGTAATTTCTCTTTATTTAATACTGTCTCTTCCAATCGATCTTTGAGAGAATCTAATCTTTCCTGCAACTGTCTCACTTCATTTCGTTTTTCTTCTAATATTGCCATAGTTGCTTCATATTCTGCATTAGCTATTTCAAGTTTTTCTTTTTTCGGTGCCACAACTTTGATTACTTTATCATACATGTCCAATGCGATAATCCACTTACACAGACCTTCTGCAGCACTAGACGCCTTTGCTACAATTGGTGGTTTAAAATTAGGATCCGGCAGATATGTTTTCCGTATAATAGCCATAATTTGAGAAGGTATATTATCCTTATCGTATTCCTTTAATCTTTGCAGAAAATTGATATCACCTAAAATGCGTTTACTAGGACCCCAATAATCAAGTATCTAATAAACATACTTTTCATTATTTATTATGTGTACATTTGTTAATTGCGAGTAAGTAAAATTATACATTACCTTTTGCCCCGGCTTATTTGGATCTGGGATTTTATCTGGTGAAACGCCTTTCATCACGCATACTGCTGCCATAACAGTTTTGACCATTTCAGGAGGATTTTTCATGGACTTAACCAATGTTATATCAGTTGGTTTTAGAGTGTTTAAAGCATCAATTGCATCTATAAATTATCATGAAGTTCAAACTAGATAAACTTATGCACCAATAATTTGAAGTATAGAAAGTTTTTAAACATAAAAATATCATTTATTATTGTCCTATATAGTTTGATTCATTATTAAATTCAAAATTGTTATTCTCTATATAGATTACAGTAATAATATGGCACTAAACACTGATTTGCATCAAAGAGGTTGAGCGTACCACCTAGTAGTTTACCATGAACTTAATTTTAAATTCTAAGCGGAGCGAATTTATTTTACAGTGATATGTGTTTTTTTATTTTTATTTATTGTGTTTATTATAATATAATAATATAATCACATGCAAATTTTTATAAATTATTTGAATAATTGTAATTTTATTTAATAAATCTGGTATATTTATCAATAATTTGACTGATATTTCAATAAAGTATTTAGATTTTAGACATAAATATACCTTCCAAAACCGGTATAGCTAATGCAAGATCAGCTTCACATTCCGTTTTTAATTCATTAGCAGCTTCGGCTTGAACATTAGCAACTTTTTCATCTTCTTGTACTCGAGCGGTTGCTTTTTCAACTTCAACCGTCTCACGAGAAATCATTACCATCATTTCTTCAGTATCTTTTTGGGCTTGTTGAAGCTGAGGTTGAAGCTTAAACAAATCTTCTTTCATCTGGCTTACTTGTAATGTGGCATACTCAAGTTCCTGTAAGCCACCTACATATCGCATTTTTGCTTCCATAATTTCTTTTTGCTTACGATTAGTGCAATCCGTGTACGCTTTGATTAAATCCAAATATGATGCCGATGTAACATATGTACGACGCCGTGTTGCAGAATAGAATTCTAATGACAATCTTCTGTAAAAGAGTATAGCCGTATAGGTACCTATATGATTATTTTAATTATGTATTTAATGCAAACAACCCATACCTAGCGTCGACATGAAAACGTTGACAAACAGTAACAGCAGAATTTTTAACTTTCTCTGAAAGATTGACGTCATTCAAATACTTATATGCAACCATTTGTAATGCATCATCTGGCCAATCATCGAACCAATCAATTGTACAACAACTGACTAAAGACGGATAAAGTCTCAGATGATTCCTAAGACTAGAGCCAATTGGACTAAAGCATAAACATATATGCAAATTTTGTTTACAGCGGTTTATAAAATAATTAAAAACGACCAATGGAGCAATATCCAAGTTTCTATTTCCTCCTTGAGCAGCTAATCTAACCATCTGCAACAAGCTTCATACAGTTAAAATCTGAACGTTTAAAGCTTTAGTTAAATAATAGTTATACCTCTAATATATTTTGTTGTTCATCTAAAGTAAATAAATTTGGCAGTTCCCCAGAATTTAATAAAGCGTCAATATCTTGAAAAAAATAATCTTCTTTAATTTGTCCTTCAGCAAATAAAAATACAGTTGGACAATTTTTGCCTCCAGATTCAATTAATATCGTTTTCAAATTATCTCTCCATTCAGGTAATCCATAGCTCTTCGTTATCTCAGGTTGAAAAACATTAAAATTACACATAGCCGCAGCTAGGCGGGTCAAAGACTGGCGCCCAGATCCACCTACTCCAACTAATAACGCGCATCCACCAGGAATGGTTAAAATTCTACAAATCCTTGAAAGATGTTCACATGCGTATCTATGTAGTTTATAAAAAAAACATATTATAGATATGAGAATAGAGAATAAATAAAAATAGTTTACTTAAACAAAACTATATTCAATTTTGAATCATGTGTCTTATCGTATTCATCCATCACAATTTGAGCTTTTTCTTCGAAATTTGTTAACGATGGTGGTTCTTCGTATTTCTTGTTTCCCAATGCATCAAAATCCATGATATTAGTAAACAAAAGATTTGACATATCTTGGTAAACAATTGGCTAAAAATCATAAATCAAAAACCAAAATTATTATACTATTACTCTCACAACATACCTAATTTATATTTTCAATTACGTACAGATAAATCTGATAAATTATTAAATACTACATCAAACATTTCTTGGAAGTTTGTATTAACACAAGTACGAATTTTATTGAATAACCAACATCTATCATTATTGTCTATAAGACGATCGTAGAATACTCTCATCACTTCATGGACCCATAGTCTATAATAAAAAAAAAATAATAATAATTGTTCAAAATGCTTACATTTTTAATACGATTTACCTAACGAAAACTTTCCGATTGGTTAAGCTATCTTTGCGGAACATGAGTATTCCATTTGTCACTTTTGAAATATCTCTTATGTTAAACAAATAATGTGATTTCGCAGGTGTTGGAGCTAAATTTCTAATAGCGGATCTGTATAAATCAATTGTTGATTTGATTATACTATCAATAATTGGTACTACTTCTAATGCAAAACCATTTTTCTGAAATCAAATCGTGATTTAATTTAAATATAAATAAATTTAATGCATAATATACTTTTAATCCAATTTGAAGTAACGTTGAGAATATATTTGTAATACTTTCGTTGTCAAATGAGTTTATAGCGAACAATCCAAAATGACGTAAAAACCTCGAATACTCATCTTGTTTACTCCCACCAGTTGGCCCAATTGCAGACAACAAGAGAATATCTTTCAGATAAACTTTGGTCGTATTATGTAAATCATGCCAGTAACCATGGTCAAAAAATTGTCTTAATAATTCAATAGGGGGTTGCGCTCCATATTGTTCTTTCACGGGCATATTCATATCATCGACGAAGATAACACAAACCTTTCCTGATGGTGGTCCATATACACCACGTTTACGCTTTATGAGCTTAGATAATATAATTTCCTGTGTAAAATTAGCGGATGTCTGAGTTGTAAACGTAACAAAAGATGGAACATATTTGTCTAACGATAATTTATTCATCATATAATTTTTTATGTAGAAACTTTTGCCAGTTCCCGAAGGACCAAAAAGTAATAATGGTTTACGGTGAGAGATAAACATGTCAACTAAATGCATATACCTAAAAATAAAATTATATTTTTAAAATATGATTCGTTTTTATTAAAAAAAAGTTACCTAGCAGTGTCCAGTGTATGGACTAAAGTTTGTTCAATATTACTAATTTCATCAATTTTATTATTTTTCACAACTTCTGACAAATTTTTCCAAGATCCCCGAGATGTACAACTATATACATAATCATATAATGTTCCATCGTATGGTATCGTAATATCTAATGAACTTAAAGCTTCTGGTTGTTCCAAACCAGGAATATTGCCTTTCCAAAGTTCTTTAAAATAATGATCAAAAGCTGGTCGTGAATTTGAATCTAGCGTTCCACCAAAACCCCAAATAGAAGCATACACAAAAGATCCTTGTAAGTGATTTGTAAAATGTTCACTGAAACCTGGATTATCCGTGTTTGAACTTTTTAACTGCATCTCCAGTATATTTAGAACGTTTCTGCAAAGATACCAAGAAATAAGATAGATATCAAAAAAACAAGTTTATGATTAACTTACAAAACAATATTTGTTTCTCCAGCATTAGTCAATTGAACACAATTTTGACGAACAAAGCAAAGACAAGGAGGAGTTATCCAGTCAAATAAACACATTATATCTATTCCATTTTGATCTGAAGACCAAAACTCTGGGCAAGTTTTTATCCAACTTTCAATTAATGGTCTCCAACCTAAATCTATGGGATCTAAATAAATCATACCACAACGTGACACAGTAGCAGGAGAAGCCTGAAAAGAAATATCAAATAAGTATTACATTTTACTATGTGTAGGGATTAATGAACTCTATAATAACTCTAACCTTACCTGAGTGAGGTCCATAACCTCAAATACTATAGACATATTATCTGGCATACCGATTACTTCACCAGAACTTAAACACAACTTTTTATTGTCATCTAGTACAGTGTTCAAATTTTCTATCCAAACAGTATCAATCGGGCCATCAAATATCAACCATTTTCTCTCTGAAGTCTCTGACATTGAATATTTTCTACAAATCAAATATATATTTATGTTTAAACTTTAAACACAGTATCTTTAAAAATGTAAAATAAATACATACCTAAACGTGTTAGCTACAACACCGTTAGACCATTCATGTAAAACATCATCAAAATATCCGTAAAGTTGATTAATAGTCAATGCTTTAGGATTTACTGTTTCGTATTCAACCTTTTCTTCTCCTTGGTCCAGTTTATTTTGTAAATTTAAAGTTTCTGAGAGTAAATGAAGTAATGAAGTCTTTCCTCCAAACGGATTGCCTACTAACATAAAGCCGTGCCTAACAACCATCATTTCGTAAGTTTGAATAAGTTTTTCCATGAAAGTATCAATTGGTTGTAAATGCATCTTCAAACATGCCTAAACAAATAGTTTTATACAATACTGCTATAACTCTATTTTTACATTTGCTTACAATTTTCGCAGCAGAAATCAAATTTTCATGAGAGAAATTTGGTAATTTGACATTAGGAAATAAATCAGATATTATTCCGTTGAATAAAGGGATGTCTTTGTTTAAAAATTTTGCTAAATTCACATCCAAAATAGATCTAAGCAAAAGTCCTGACTCGTCGTTTTCCGGAAACTTCATCTTTAAATGTCCTACTGCAATAAGTACAGATTTAACAGCTCGCATACCTATAGACATAATAAACAAATGCTATTTACATAGAGTACAACATGGGTTTTTCTTGAATCACACCGTAATCATAATGTGGTTGAAGTGATAATTGTTCAGAGCACAATTTATATGTAGTAACAAGTTTAATAGATAACTCTTTTGCCTTCATAAATCCATATGAATATAATGAAATTTCACCAACCATTGCATAATCTGGCACCATCATAGCTACAGTTCTAAATAAAACCTGTGAATCAAAATACTGATTTTCATTTTTTGTGTTGCTAAAATTGTCTGATTCCTTAACCTTCAAATTATCAGGAAGATTAAATCTTCCAACGTATCCTGGGTTCATAGTAATGCAGACATAACCTCTTGGGTTCAATTTGAGTTCGGTACCTTCAAATAAAAATGTTTCAACGTTTGTTCTAACTGCTTGAACTATACCTAAGATCTGTTGCGCAACTACCGACAATACTTCAATGTCAATACGATTAAATTCGTCAAAACAAACCCAAGCTCCGGATGAAGCTAACCCTTTAAAAAACTAAAAAAATTGTTAAATAAATTATTGTTTTATTATTTTTACAGTATGTAAATACATTTTCAAATATAATTATATAAGTACTTTTCTCATTGCCAAGTAATTAAGGCTTTCGGAGCAATTAAACACAACACATTGGAAAGCCAAAGCCCTTGCTAAATCTTTTATGGTTTCTGTCTTACCGGTACCAGCTGGCCCCTCGGGAGCACCATAAAGGTGTAAATGATAAGCACTGATCAGAGTACGATAACACCTATCCGTTAAAGGTGTGATAACAAGTCTAGGCTTATTGCCTAAGTATTCATACGCATATTTAATAGTTACATTAGTAATACGTGCTAAGACATCAGCTTCCCAATAGTATCTAAACAAATAATAATATGATAAGAAATTTAAAGTCGTTCAATTTTAAACACATTGAAAAAAAATGAAGTACCACCTTAACTGGCTAAGCCATTTAAAATCCATATCGTGTCGAACATTATTGTTGGCCAACTCATCAACAACATCTCTGCAGTGAACGTCTAATGTAACTAATGTACTTAAAGTTATTCTTATTTGTTTGTTCGATTTACCACGTACTAAATTTACAATATCGTCCAATTGTTTCTATAATAACATTTAATAAAAATAAAACATGCTCTGATATATAAACAATTGGAAAAATATACAGTCAAAAACTTATGGTAATTTTTCATTTGCCCTGGTTTTTGTACAATAAATACATCGTGTACTTCAGCAGTCCAAAACATTTGACTAACACTTAAAACACATTGACCTGGCCATTTTTGTACCCACATTGTTCGTTCTATAGTTGGGTATTCACTATAAGAGTTTTCAATTAAATTTCTTATTGATATCACCATTTGTTTTTCTACCTAAGTGTAACAAATGACAGCGATTAAAATATAAAATAATAACCTATAAATACATTATAATTAATATTTAATGGAAAATAACCTGGAATAACCATTTTTCAACACTCCCTCTAGCTTCAACAGTCGAAATATATTGACTAAGTACAATTTCTTCACCCTCACTACTTAAAAATTTCAAGACATCCAAATTATCATTAAATTCAAGTTTAGAAATTCCATCGAAACATTTTTTTAAATAAGGTTGAACTCTTTTGGGGTCTCTTGTTTCCGATAATATTTCTAACATTTCATTATTTGAAAGAAAAAAAAATCTAAATTTGAATTGAATATTAATTGCATAATCTTAAAACATAATATTTTATGTTTAAATGTTAGTTTTACCTGGGAAAGAACAAACGTTTTTTTTCCAAATAATTATTAACTCCCAAGTTAATAGATTCCGCCATTTTGTTACATTTAATCAACGATTCTAGAACACCTTCTCTGCCAACACATTTAATGGCTAATGGATGAGAACTGATCATACTTAATAATCCTTTTATAATCTCATTAATCTCCTAAATATGAAATTTATATTCATTATATTGACTTGACTTGACCACAAAACAATAATATTACGTTAAACAGAGATCCTTCTTCAGGCATTTGAGCAGCTATGTCCTTGGAACTGAATATTGGCATGAGATATAGCCAACGCATCTGTACACTTGCCCATTCTTCCAGTGTCATATTCATTCGGTTCACCTTATCAAACCACTCTTTCACTTCACTTTCTATAGGCTTTACAAACGCTGAACCCCGAATTGATATAGTTTTAATGAAATGATCATCGAGTAATGCTTGTATACTATCTAATCCAGACAATATATTTACATTTGTATCCCTTTAAAATTGAGAAAAAAATTCATTAGGTAAAATTATTTTAAAAATCTTCAGTGTTTACTGATATTAAGAAAATGTGCGTTATTAGTACAAAAACATGGCTTACAAGGAAATTTCTCACGCCCTGTAGAATAGTCATAGAATAGCATTAGTTTTTGTTTTCATTTTTTTTTCTTTGTTTTTGAGAACCGGAGGAGGAACTGATGTTATCATACATTCTCTACCGGTCCGCATTGTTTATTGTGCAAAAAAAAGTAGTTTTACGGCAATAGGCATCCTGGGATGCGCCCTTCTTCGCTACCAAGTGGACTTTCCGTATCGCTAGGTACGTGTCCACCTGAGAGCGGAGATCGGTGAGCTAACTTTTTCATTTAAAAAACATTAGGAACATCGGAACAAAGACCAATTTTTAAAATTATAATCATACAGGATGTATCTTATGTCATTGTACGTGGGACTTTTTAACGATTATATAGATTGACGATTTGGGATTTTGAAAAATCGAGAAAGACGTGTTCTTTATTTTTAACAAATATTTTTTTATAATAAATTATTTCAATTCTAAGTATTAATTCATTTACTAAACTTAAAATAGCCATAGTTTATAAACTAGAGAATCGAAATTGATGATTTAATAATCAAAATAAAATTTTCAGAAAAAAAAGCTTTATCAGATTATCTTTAAAAAAACAGTGGTTGCCATTTGAAATAATAAAGTTGATTTTTTATTGGTACAACTCCGTGTTCAGATGTTTTAAAATTATTATTAAAAAAATGCTTGTTGAAAATAAAAAAACACATTTCTTTTGATTTTTAGAAATCCCATATTATCGATCCATAATCGTTAAAAAAACCCACATACTATGACATTATAAGATAAACCCGGTAGAAGCTAACATATACATTTGAATCATACACCATATTTTTTATACCTCCAACTTATTTTTCAAGCACTAGTAAAAGTGAAATGAAAATTCAGGCTTTAGTCCAGCCTGCAAAAAATTCTCATACTTCAGATAAAGAAAAATGATCGAAATCCGATATAACAACAAGGCGTGAAAGTCAGTCCCGTCAAGTCATTTTTATTGATATAATACAGTAATACAAAAATACATAGTAACAACCCCCACCCCTGAACTAAGAATTGAGAGTAGATTAATTGAAAATCTAGTGAGTAGATTTAAGGATGCAACTAAAACATAAAATATAATGCATTTTCAAATTTTATAGAGTAGCGAAAAATTTGAAAAACAGACGGAGACACTCTTAAGAATACATACTTGTATGGACTAGTACATAGTTCAATAGTTTTCCAATCTTCTTGCATTTGTTGTAATGATCTTCTTAATTGTTCTTCTTTAGTGGCGCCAATACTGATGATGTCAAACCTATACAAATTACTTAGAAACTCGTGTATCACTTTTACAACTTATATATATGTTAGTATGTTACTTCTAATTTATTTCAAATTAAATACTATTTATTAATAGACAATTATTTGATAATATTTAATACCAGCAACAAAGTATTATACATTGATAACATGTTCAAGTTATATTTTTTATATTTTTTTTACAATTGTTCAAACTATCTTTGTTTGTTTGCACTTTTAATGATATTAGATTTTCAAGAAGATAGAACAGATACAATTAGTACACAACTCAAACAGGATCAAAACAAAAATTCATCGAATCTTTTGAATGTTAAATAATATCATAACTCTTAACGAGTCTTCTCATTGTTTGATACACATGAAGTGTTCAGAAAATTATTTAATATATTTTTATGTAAGTGTAATTAAATAATTATTAAAGAATTAACAACTAAATAGTTTTAATAACAATTCATAATACTATACTAACGGAACTACACCAATTTGACTAAAAAATAATTCTTCAAGTAGTAAAACAATTTTTTTAATAGTATAGATATTTAATATAACGATATACATTGTGATAAAATTTATGCCTTATAATAGTGAACAGAAAACTTGATTATAAATAATTTTTCAATGAATATATACATTTTAAACCATAATTCGATACGAAGAAATTCAAACATTTAACATAGGAGAGGTTAAATGATTGATAAATTATTCAGAAAATTAAACTGAATTGTTCTCTTCCTTTTCGGATAAAGAGCCAAAATCTGGCTCGTCAAATTGGTGAAATTGGAAAATACTACTCCCTCGTTTTAGTCAAATAGTGACTAAGGGTTAATCGTATGTGTCTGGCATTTTTATATACAGTGCGTACATGGATGTGTAACACGCATTTACTCGTATTTTAAGAAGAAAGACAGTAATATTCACAAATATAAATTACTTATAATAATCGATTTTGTTAGGTGCCTACCAATTTATTACCATACCAGTGTGTAGTATACCCATCATCAAAACAAAAAAAAACTAACCAGAATATTTTAGAAAATATTTATGCTACAAAACAATAATATTATGTAGATTTATTTAATTCGATTTACATCATTGTATGGTCTGACCGTCCTAAATAAGATATTAATATGGCACAACAATTATTATCGTGATTTGACCGTTTAAGTGCTAGGTTAATGATTATGTTCGAGTTCTTAACAAACTAATTATCAAAAATATATAACATCGACGCCACTAAATATTGTGTATAATTTATTATATCTTAGATTCGAGTAACTGTTCGAATATTCGTGAGTTGAACTTGTTTTAAATATCAATATGAACTTACTGAGGTAGTAGTTGTTCTAAATTTAAATCGATGATTTTTGACAGTGTCGTACCAGCATTTGGAGTCAAGTTAAATCCCGACAGTTCAGACATTTCTACCCAATGTCTATCAGTTAAAGCCGGGTTACACATAATTCCGATGATTGGCATGTAATTCTAGAGTAAATAAGTACATTTCTGTTAAAATAATCACCATTTAAAACAATATTTTTTTTAATAGCGCCTTTTAGCTTTTTTTTCTATGAAATATTATTTTGAACAAAGTACAAAAATCGTTACATGCCACAATTTATTTTTTTCATTTTATATTCACAATTTGATTATGAAACAAATAATGAATTACACAATTCCATCGATTTAATAAAGTTAATTTTCAGCTTTCACTTCAAAAAATGGTCAACTAACTTCTAAGAAGGTATTAAATTCAATGGATAATTTCCAGCTAGCCAAATTTAACAATAGCATTAAATATAAGCCAATGATAACTAAAATTCATTATAAAAATAATTATAGCCAATAAAAATAAAAAATGAAAAAAGACAAATTTATTATAAATAAATACTAATGAAATACCTACTATTATTAGGAATTTAATATATTATAGATTCTTTTTTATAACGATCAGTGGCAGTAGTAAAATCTTAAATTGTAATTAATTTAATTGAATATATTTCATAATATTAATATTTCAGAATATTGATGAGTTATCTATTTAATATTTATTAATTATGTTTACCCTAAATTAATTTTTTTAATACAACCATATAAAACAGATAAGTACACCATATTTACAATTTTCGTTTTTACTTTATTAAATTAAAAATTAAAGTACATATTTATTTTTATGAGTTTAATGAAAATAATAATTATACTTATCCCTCTGAAGTGTATTCAAGTACATATCCCTTGTTAGTTGCTATGTACGAGATTTTAGTTAGATATTTAATTTATCACAATAACAAACATAATTAAAGGAACTTTTACAAAAAACGTTTTTTTGTTTTCATCAAATTCATTAGAGAAATGAACACAAATGAGATAATTATTACAAAGTAATCAGTTTTTCGTCTCAGATTTCGTTAAACTATGACTTCATAAGTAAGCAAAATGACGATTCCTTTGATCTAGATACTAGAAACTTTTTCTTTGAATTTCATTATATTCATTTAATAAACAGCAAATATTAATTGAAAGTAATTTTTTCAAAATATTTTTCTCTAAAAATCAAGTTATTTGTTTTAAAACTATTTGTAATGTACCTACATCTTAAAAATATATTGTTTTATATATTGCTTTCATAAAAATGTAAATGAACAACAACGCAAACATTTCAAACACTCAGGGTGAGGACTTCAGTCCCCCGATAATTTTTCATAAGCATAGTTTAGTATATATTTTGTAGGAGAATCTGTAACATTGTAGTAAGTGTGTGTACATATACATATTTATTATGTTAAGTATATATAAAGGTGGTCCTTATTATATACATAGGTAAGAATTTTATTTTTTATTTTAGTTCTCAGTATCCATGTATCCGTATATTGTTGTACATTCAAAACAAAAAATATCTTCAAAATTTGGATTCAATTGATCAACCTGTTAGTTCCCGTATCTCAAGAGTGTAAAATTGAGAAATAAGGGTATATTTTTCACTTTTTTGTTTATTTTAGTAAAAATTTAAACTACAAAAATATCATTGATAGATAAACAACTATATATAAATATTTTTTTTTATTTATATATATTTTATCACTTGTCAATTGTGTATTGTTTAAAGGGACCTGTTAAGATTTGTTTTTTGGGGGACTAAGCCCCTGCAAGACCACCCTATTTAGACCATAGTCCATAGATAGTATATCACTTGAATAAATAAAACTAATTCTTTAATATTGTCTCATACTGATTGATATAATATGGTTCAAGTCAAAACCCTAATATAGTAATATTCAAGATTGCATTGAGGGCACTGTATACGAACCCTAAACTCCACCATGCTATTTATTGTTTGATCAGCTATCTTTAAAGGTGCTGGCCAAAGGTTCATGTCAGGATCATCAATTACACCCTCATATCTTTTGCTGTAATTTTGTGATAACATTTCTTTACATTTAACTCTCAATAATTCTTGAGTTTTAGACGCCTCTCTAAAGTTTTAAAACAGGTCATTATTAGTTATTGAATTCATCATTTAAATATTCTTCATGTGGTACTTGTAAAATTCATTGACTGTTTCTTCTATTTCCGATAAACAGAGAGTATCAAAATCACCACGCATCCATAAATTCTTCTTCAAAAACCAACGATAGGAAAATGTAATTAGGTCAACGAATGGCCTAGTGAAATCCTACGAAAAAATTTTTTTAACACACATAATATTGTATAGTAGAAATTTATATCATTAAAAAAAATTCATTGAATTAATAACTGACGATTTGTCTAAGTATGAAAAGTGTTATTTATAAACTCGTACATCATTAGATTTAAAATACAAATATATTTACCTAATTAATTAGCTAACATTTAACGATTTAACAGTACCTAAATAAATTTAAAGTTGTCATCTAGCAACATTTAATATTATAATTTTGTTTATATTTATTAGCATACTTTTATTTCATCGAGTTCCGGAAACGTGCTAATTGGTTTGTTGAATAACTCTTCTTCCCTGTTAATCCAAGACACCGTATCATCGAATTTTTCAATTTTTCTTTGCAATGTGTTAACGAACTACAAAAAATATTTTTAACTTTAATACTTTTCAAGTTGAAAGAAATATATTAGAAGTTACTAATTTGTATTCATAGAGTTTGTTGACGTCGTCGATACGGTCCAAAAACGTTAGACTTGGTGCAAATGCGTCCAAATCATAATTTAACGTACTGATCACTTTTGCTAGAGTCTCTTCTGCATTCGATTTCCCAGCCTCATAAATAGTAGAGTATTTAAAAAACACAGGTGATATATTCTGAATCCATTTTATGGCGGATGCGTGCGTTTCCCAAAACTCTTTGGGCAGCACAGCGTACTGAGATATGTTGCACGCGACTACGGTCAAATCTTTTACTGTATCGATCATCTCTCTCATAAACGTAGTACTAGCATAAAGCATGTAATCACCAAGTGCTAGAAACTCTTCAGAATTTTTCGGTTTGGATACGGCACGTGAAACCATTTCGTGGAATTTATAGCACACCCTGAGGAAATTATTATTTATTACTACAGCTAAAAGTTTTGCAATAAACAGTAATCAAATCATAAACTTACCAAGCTAATGAAGGCCTAATATATATATATATTCATGTGTGTTGAGCAAGTGAACAAAACATTAATAGTTATTAACTAGTAAAGATCATAATAAACAAAAATAAACGCCTTACTTTTCGTCATTGCTAAGTTGCTTCATAACGGTATAATCGATAATCTGATCCATATAGCTTTTGGCCAAATCACATATATGTTTCTTCATCTCAATCTGATCGATACTAAAACATTGAACGATGTCTCATTATTGAAATTAAATGAGAATTGTAGTGTTTACTTTACTTTCCAAGTTCAAAGTTCCAATCGTCTACTAATTCAGTAGCCCTATTACTATAGCTCTGAAATAAATCCAACTTTTCTAACAACTCGTCATACGAATGATACTCCTGTAGGTATATGAAAAGATTATCAGGCTGTTTCTCATTTACAACGTCAATGAAATCATTATCTGTAAATGATATAGGTACCATAAATGAAAATAGATGAAATTTAGTAACCGATTAAAGTCCTACCCATTTTTTTTAAATATGCAGTCAAATCTTTATACATAACATTGAGCTTTTCTGCCAAATTAGCTTTTGCTTTGTCCAAATATTGTTTTCCACGCCTAATAGGAATAAATTGAGAGGATACTGGTACACCGAACCGATACTCTAAAGACGGTAATTCACTGACTGCGGTATTTATCTAAATTGAATGCGATTATAATAAATAATAGTTAACCAGCTCAATAACATAAATATTAAACAAGTTGTCTTCTTTTGTTTCTAATATATATTTTACAAATTAGCCTTGGAACCAAGTATTTTATCATATAATAAGATAAAAATTATATTCACGTATAGATAAGTAAGATTTTTTAAATTCCGAAAGCTGACATTTCTTCGTTTGAAACCTATTCCTAATTGAAAATACGTTTTACATATAACTTTCAAAAATAACTATTTCATGTTAAAGAATTTAACGTTACTTGTGAGTAGTGGTAAAAAGTAATTTTTTAAGTTAATATGCTTACACATCTCAAAAATACTAAGTTTGGTTAAAAGTAGTAAAAAGATTACTTCAACGTTACTGTAACATTACATTTTTAATATGATATGTAATATCGTTTGTATACAAACACCTTGCGTTATTAAATTCAATTTTAAACACATTACTTTTTAATTGTAACCTATTGTGAGTAAAGTTATTGTATTGGTCTTTTTTCAATCTCAAACGGAAAACTTTTTTTTTTAGATTATTAAATGGATAAACTTTCTTATTATAGTGTTTTGTTATAAATATTAAACTGAAATATCAACTATAATCTCTATAAATAAAAGGTATTTTTGGTTCTAACATTAAGTAAAAACCAAATATTTACTTTTATACTTATAATAATATCTAATGAATAATAATAAAACGTCTTTACAATATATTTCACTACTACACATTCAAACTAAAGTCTGGTCGATTTTCAATAAAATAATAACATAAAATAATTATATACAATCCACAAAAGCTAATGCTTCCTTCTACATATCCAAATATGCCTTTAAAAAAACCTCATTATTCCTCTTGTCTCTGACGTAGCGGTAATACCTACATAAACGAACTTCACACCCAAATCCACAAGGTACATAAAAGGCATTCATCTGAAAGTATTGCCCGGTGCGACCCCCTTAGGTGACTGAAGTGAAGTTAATGTAGAGATCTCAAAATTGTTTCATTGATAAAATGTAAATAGCAAAATGTGCATGTTTTTTGATATTAGCAGTTGGTAATTTCCCCCGAACTATCATCGAACAGTCAGTTTTTCTTATTGTGTATTAATTACAGACTATAAAAATTAAGAATAAATGGAATATAAATAATAACATATACATGGATAGGTAATTACTATATTAGACTACAATACCAAGTCTATAAAGTATAAGTACCCACTATGGTGTATAGATTAATAATATGTTCATGTAATAATAATAATAATAATAATAATATATAAAAAAAATTAAGCGTATATAAACTTACAAGTGAGATAAATAGAAAAAAATCATCTCAATTTACTATTTAGTGGCATTAATTCTGTTTTAAATTCAATTTTTAATACTCACTAAATTCAAAACCGAACAATATTGATCACATATTTCGCTAACACTTGGTGTGCTGATACATTTAGAACCAACAAAATGTAACTTGAAATTGAGTTTAGGCGCTGTTGACACATTTCCAAATACTTTTACTATGTGATCTATGGACTTTAAAATCATGCATTCCATCTATAAGTAAAATAAAAACAAATATTAAATATTAAAGTAAATTATTATAAGCAATTAAGCGCGTAACTGACACAATTTAAATTTTAAATAATCTGAGTACAGTAAGTAATATATATCGCAATATGGAAGAACATTGTTCTCATCGTTCTCACTCAACTATAATAAATGGGACTGTATGACATAAGCGCCAAAGGGACAAAAATGAAATATCATTCCATCGTTCCAAAAATTGTAGAGCGCCAATCTAATATTTTATACCTGTTGTACACTTGTACCCAACATATGATATAAGAGCCAAAGATATACATCATTTTCATAAATCGTTTGATTTTTTAGATTTTTTGAAAAATTGTCAATAATATACATACAAATAGATATAATTTTAATGAATTGGTTGATTTCTACAAATACGTATATTAAGATTAAACGTTTGAAGTTTTTGAACGATATCGTTTTAAATTTAATATCTGTTAGACCTACCTAGAATTTTGGTGCTTTTGTAAGGTATGACTTTTTTTTCTTATCTCATTTTGGCACTTATGTCTTCCATCGATAAGTATTTACATAATAATTTCATTTCTAAAAAATTAACTCAACCCTCGACCTAGACAGTTAGGGATAGGTTAAGGCATACATTATTATTTATAAGTATAATTTCTGACTTCTAAAAATAAGTGAATTCTAAAAACACAAAATCGGTTATTATAAAAATTGTCTTACCCACTCCACTCCCATCTTTGCATATGCTATCCATGCTACACCATAATCCCAAATACCATCTATGCATGTCACCTACGTGTCTAACCATACCATCCCCGCCCCTCATCCATATCTATAAAGTACATGTTAGGCCTTGAAATCAAACATACAATATTCTATACGTTAACTATTAAATACTTTTTAAACACACACACACACACACCTCACGCAACTGTAAAATGTATATCAAAGATAATATATATATATAATATGGTTCACGGTGAATTGGTTGCGAACATTTGATCGCCGGTGAATTGATCGCGGGTGAATTTATCGTGAATATAATTGGTCGCTAGGATAATTGATGGTCAAACGAACAATTTTAGTTATTTAATTATTTTATTATACTCATTACATAGTTAATATTTAATCTATATTATATACACATCCGAGTTTTATGATAATTATTTTAAATGATTCAAATACTCTTATTTATTTTTAAATAACCTACAGTAAATCCAATTTACAATGGGATTAACAGATATAATAATCTTAAATACTCCAACTTTAAATAAATTAAAATGCATAATTATTAATATTATTATTATTATTTTATTTTTATTATTATTATTATTATTTATTTATTATAATTTTAAATTTAATTAACTGTGAGAAACTTTAAAAGCATAAAACTCAGAAATATACCTAATATTATAATAAAATAATTAAAAAACAAAAATTGTTTTGACGATCAATTATCCTAGCGACCAATTATATCCACGATAAATTCACCCGCGATCAATTCACCGGCGACCAATTCACCGGCGACCAATTCACCGGACACCAGCTGACTTAATCATAAATAATGTAGCTATATACAAGAAAACCTTAACATTTATCCCACCAACCCCCCACCTACAGAGCTCATCCATTCTACTAACTATACATTAAACTTCGTGAAACGTAAGTTTATACACATTATAATCGATCCGACAAATATATTTAGTGCATAGAAAAACACCATCACATTATGTTAATATTTCAACTGAATTTCTGCAACGGATATTTTCACTGATGGGTAATATCCTATTGTTCGACCTTTCTGTTGATAACAATATATGCCGCGTTACGAGTTCATCAGGCAGTGATGATCGCAACCGGTCATTCCCTAATGTTGGTGACCCTGCCGTCGTAACTTTTACCCCGGTCTGGGTAATGACGCGGGAGATGCCGCCGTCGGCGTTGCTACGCGCCCCGGTGCTTGCGCGTACCGGCTCGTTTTTTTGTACTTGTGCCTCGTTCTTGTGTCCGTTCGCTCGCAACTGCCCGTTGCTCCACGTGTTTTTCGATCCGTCATAGCATATATGCTTTTTGCAAGTTCGTCTTAGCTCAACGTTCCGTATTGCTCGTCGTGTGTTAGCTTAACACGCAGTTATTTATGACCGTTCTGCTCCGTGTCGATTTTATCGTTGCTCTACGTCGCAGCTTCACTCCGGTCGCTCGCAACCATCCGTTGCTCCACACAGCAGCTCCGCAACTTTACACACAGTGTTCTGAAAGTAGAAGTCCACCATCGTCAACGTCAACGTCGTCGCGGTCAGCAGCTCCGCTCAAGATTTCGGTAGCTCACCGGAGCGGTGATCCCCGCCCCTTACCGTCCATATTGTATGAAACCAAATATATGTATGTTGCTATTGTTAATAATAATATATGTATGTTTTTATTGCTCAACATTGTAATACAATTGTGCCCCCTCCCATAAGTCCTGAGAACTCAGCGTCCAGCGTACGCCCTAGGTAAGGCCCGTTGGCGCAACACCTATCATTTATTTTGGATCAGCCAGGAAAATATAAAAGAACCATATTTCTTGAGACAAAGAATTTCAAATCATCAAGCATAATGTATAGCGGTGAAAACACCTTAGTTATATAGTCTAAGATACATGTCGGATGTCGAATTATTTTAAATCGTACGGAGCTCATACGACTTCAATATTTAAAGTGGTGTTTTTTCGAAACAATCGTATGGAAATTAACTATCATTCAACCAATGATCTTAAATCAATTGGAAATATTTACTGAATATCTCGATAGAGAACTTACCAAAGTGAAATCACCAACAACGAGTGAAAAGATGACTATATTTATTAAAAATATACATGAAGATCATATTATTGCAAACAGCCTTAAACATGATATTAATTTCATCACTCAGCTCAAAAAATATGCATTATCACAATTAGTAGAACATTCGATACAACAGCATAATAGGGAAACGTCACCAGAGGTAATTTAAAAAATATATTCATATCACTTTTATAAATTAATATATCCATTATTTAGTTATTTAATGGAAATGCGACAGTAATTTCTTCAACCTCACCAAGCTCTTCACGGCCAAACATCATGGTAGACAACACATTTGATATGCATAATGAGACGGAAGATATTCTCAGAGCACAGGTAATTTATAAAACAATAATTATAGTAAATACATGATTTTGATATGAATATTCTTTTTTCAGTCATACGATTCAATTGACAGCTTACAACAGACATTCGATGTAAATTATCGCCCTGATTTTTTTAACATGCATCCACCACATCTATCAAATCAACCAACGTATGCAGAACTCCCAACACAGAGTATAACATAAACTCTTTTAATAATTATATGAATTAATAATTTTTGTAAAATAAAAAAGAAATGATGTATTATAAAATGTATGTTTTCATTTATTAAAATAAAATTAAGTTTTACAGTCAATATTTACTAAGTCGTTACTTCACCATTAAATGGATTATAAGTTATAATTTGGTGATGTAATATTAAACAATATGCTGAAGTAGATACATGAAACACTTCTTCAGTTTCAATCTCAATTCTTAGGTCGACAGTCGAAGTTTTCACAATATCGTTTTGTCTACTTATATCCACAACTATGATCGGTGATATTTTTTTGAAATCCGATCAAGTCAATAGAGGTGCAACATTATCACGAGCAAAGTACGATTTCTGGAACTATATAATGTTCTTTACCATCTTCTTCTTAGTAAAGTCGCTTTGAAAAATCTTCGTAGAGGAATAATTCAGACTTTAAATAAACCTTCAAGTTTTTGATTTTACAATAATGAAAATATGACATTACTTTACTCATACTGTTTTTCTTATCAGTCTGAAATCCGATTATAGCAAATCGAGGTTTTTCTAATCTAACAGATGTTTTTACTTTCCACAAATGTGATGTGTTTTGAGGTAGAAATGAGTATTCACACAACTCCCACATCTAAATGCACATTTTTGAGGTTTCTGATGGCTTACAACTTTCAACAATTGTATTTTTTCTTTATCACTGCCTTAACTGTGGGCATTCTCCACGATATTTGAGTGATATTTATTTTAACATATTTTAGTTTAGGTGAATCTACAACAACTTCATTATTTTTATACTGCTTAACCGCATTTATATCTAACGACGCTCTATGTCATATCAGTTGTTGATTGCAGTTTATTAAAATACGTTTGTAGTCTTCGCAAAACCCTAACAAATCTTTGAGATTAATACATCCATTAAACATACCGCTCTCGATAAAATCTTTATTAAAATTTTTAATATCAACGTCCCAAGCAGCGTTATAGTATGAAACAATATCTGATTTATTATACGAGCAATATCCTTTTAATGTCGAAGGTTTAACAGGGTTAGCGAGTTTCTGAATTTGAATCCCATTCAGTTCATATTCAATTTCAGAGGAAAGAAATGGTAGCCCATTGTTTATAAATCAAATTTCATCTGTTATTTCAATAGGTTTGGTTACTGCCCACTCAATGTAGATGTAACTTTCACAAGGGAGAGTATATGACTCTGTGTTTATTGTGTTGGGTGAAGCAAAGTAATTTAACTACTGAAGCATTCTTGAATACGCTCAATCGTTTTTTTTCGACCGTCGCAGCATATGCACAAATATTTATTCTAATAATGTCACACATTTTTTCGGCGCGAATCGTCAGCTACAAGAGTTAAAAGAATTATTTTTATCGGAAGTTCACCAAAAAAAACTAAAAAACACTTTAAATAAATTTGGTAACCTCTGGTACATTTTATACCACCGAGCTCTCCACACTTCGGCAGCCTCCGGGAAGCCGCTGTCAAATCCACGAAATCTCATTTATATAAAACAATAGGTAATGCGTCTTTCACCTACGAAGAATTATAAACTGTACTTGTGCGCGTAGACACTATATTAAATTCGCGTTCAATCACTCCTATGTCCTCTGACCCGACTGACCTCTCTGTCCTTACTCCTGGTTACTTTCTTTTCGATAACACTCCAGCTGCGTTAATCGAATGAACTCAATCACTTTTTGGGTCGAGAAGATGATGTTGTGAATTTGGAAGATTATCTCATTGAGGGGTTTGGTGCTTTGATAGCTAGAAGGAGTCGCTGATTATAAGAATATTATTTGCGAAAGTTAACTTTGCGAATAATAATGCTTCTTTGATGGCTTGGGTGAAGATGCTGGAAGATGCTAACCTTCCTCCAGGAAGGAGTTTGAAAGGTTTTGAAGTACGGCTCGTGCAGTAAGCGCATCCTACTCCAACACTGGTTTTGGAAGCCTCAGTGTAAATATGGTTAAAATCTTGGAATACGGTGTGTAAAATGTTATTATTATTTGTTCCTATTTTGGTTTATCTTATACACTAATGTCAATATTTATATGTTTATTCATTGAGTCATTAAACTCATAATGTATTTGTTATTAATTAATTGTCAGCTGTAGATTTTAAATGGTATTTCAAGGTGGGCGGTATGTCATGTTCGTAATTGAATTTCACTATCGGATGTCATGTTTCGATAATATAATCTTATAGTCACTACCTGTGAACCGTTAGTTGATGATTATTGCGGGTGCCCATCGCAAGTCTCGTATAGGCATTACGGCCGCCTCGAATGTCGGTTATACTTATAAATAAATGTTGTGTATTATTTTAATATATTTTTTAATATATGCAACATGGCTAATAACAAACAAAAGTCAACAACCATACTTGGTTACGTTTAAGGCTAAACTAATATTTAAATACATAACCATTGTGTAATTCAGTCTTCGAAATTGTGTTTAGTTCGAAATACCTAATGAATTCTTGTATAATTAATGTAAGTATATAATATTATAATGTTTTTCCAGTAATTTGTAACCTGAAAATAATATTGTTACGTATTTTTTTTTAGATTGAAGATAATTATACCGAGGATATAAAGAAAAAAAATATAAACATGAAAAATACTATTATATTAATTTTAGTATGTGTGATTTTGGCTACTAATGCACATTCCATTTTTTTTGGAAATGCGAAATTAGTAAGTACTACGTTTAAAAAGTATAAAAATTATTATAATTACAATTTTTTTTTAACGAACTCAAGAATAAAATGATCAGAGAAAAAAACGAAATATGGCTGAAAGAAATTCAGGAGCTAAAAGGAAAAATTAACAAAATGGAAGAACAAGCTTTAACAATTGTGGAAACTGCTGATAGAAATTATGCCAGCATTATGTTAGCCCTTACTGAAGGGTACTCCCAAATTTCAAAATTATATGATGCCGTAGAAAAACATTTTACAAAAGACAAAAATTATTCAAATTTCATGAAGAGTAATAATGGGTCAATAAATGGAAGAAACTCAACCATGCTGTATTTTTCACAAGGAATTCAACCCCAAATAATGAACATCTTACAAGGTTTTCGCCATAAGAAAATGGTATATAAATAATTCTTAAAACGTATAATACACAATATGGATACTACCGCTCACGGCATGGCACTGAACTGCACGACTCGGAATGTTATGTACACTTTCGGCTCACCGATGCATTTTATAAATAATTCAAACATTTCTTCGTTGTTACAAAATATATATCTTTATAAATATGATTCTACTGCACGTGTGTATGTCACTGAACTCTTCCTAAACGGATGGACCGATTTGAAGGAATTTTTTGTATGCGTTTGGGTGACGCCCTGGATGGTTTAGATTCACAATTGGACTCGAGAAGTCCGACCCGGGGAGTTGCTCAAACAGGGATTTTAAGATTTAAGAAAGGAAATATTTGTTTATATACGATTGCTAATGTTATAGGAGAAATATAAATATATTTAGTAGAAATTGGTATTTTTTTTTTTTTT